>NC_079191.1:64471266-64698766 GCF_029499605.1 Hyla sarda
GAGATAGGGGCCGCGCTCACTGAAAGCGCAGGAGGAGTCGGCAGTGTTCCGCTGCCGCAATGAAAGTAACTGCTGCCGACAGGAGGGCTGTGTTCCGGCGCGATGAGCGATATGGCCGGAGATATGGGCCGCGTTCACTGAGAGCGCATGAGGAGTCGGCAGTGTTCCGCTGCCGAAATGAAAGTAACTGCCCAAGTAGTGTCGGCGTCTGAATGAATAGACGCCGAAGAAAAGACTTGCACAGTCCTACACAACTGATTTTAAGCCCCCATTGCCTGAAAGGGTTCCCCACAATTCAGGAGATAACCATAAAGAGGAGTGGGCTGAAGTAGGGGTCTCCAGAGGATGAAGAATCCTAGGACCTGCAAGAAAAGGGGGAAATACACTCACCTTCAGTCAGAAGAACTTACCTAATGGAGTCTTCAGTCATGAAGTCTTCAGTCAGCATTTGGTCACCTGCATCATGCCGGGCTTGAAAAGCGAGACGAGCAGGGAAAGATGGGGGACCCGGACCCATGAGGTACAACCCCAGGCGCTGACCGTTGGCGAGAAGGGGTTAACAGTACATCCAAGATGCCTGACACCTCTCGCAATGGGGAAACAGTGAACACTATGTTCCTGAGTCCCCAACTGAAAACAGGAAAGAAAAAGGAATAAAAAACACATTCCCTAATTAGGAAAATAAAAAATATGAGACCTGGTCTGGGGAGAACTCCTGACCGTGTCTACCTCCTTAGACACTAAGCTAAAACTGATTAACTCAGGTGCCTGTGGGCGGGTATACCCTGCTGGGAGGAGCCGACTTTTCTTGTTGCCATAGTGTCGAACCTCCTAGAGACAGCAGCATATACCCATGGTCTGTGTCCCCCAATGGAGCCAATAGAGAAAAATGAATAAAAAGCGATCAAAACAAACATGGTACCGATAAAAACTAGAGATCACGGCGCAAAAAATGAGCCCTCATACATCCCCATATTCGGAAAAATAAAGTTATAGGGGTCAGAAGATGACATTTTTAAACGTTAAAATTTTCGTGCATGTAGTTTTGCTTTTTTTCCAGAAGTACGACAAAATCAAACCTATATAAGTAGGGTACCATTTTAATTGTATGGACCTACAGAATAAAGATAAGGTGTCATTTTTACCAAAAAAATTTACTGCGTAGAAACGAAAACCCCAAAAATTACAAAATGGTGTTTTTGCTTTTCAATTTTGTCGCACAATGATTTCTTTTTTGGGTTTTGCCATAGATTTTTTGATAAAATGACTGATGTCATTACATTGGTGGCGCAAAAAAAAGCCATCATATGATTCTGTAGGTGCAAAATTGAAAGGGTTATGATTTTATTCTTTTTTGTTAAGGAGGTGAGGAGGGAAAAACAAAAGTGCAAAAAACGGAAAAACCATGAGTCCTTATGGGGTTAGGTCCCTTCTGTGTGACAATCCCTTTTAAGCCCCCCCCCCCCCCCCCGAATTAATAAATTCATCCAGTCCATACACAGTGAGCAGATGACATTGCACATGGTGCTGTCTCTCTAAATAGGTTTACCCAATGTTGTACTGGATGTTCTGTCTTCAGCATTGGGCAGGCCGGTTTACAGGCATTTGGTATGGTATTGGATAAGCCCGTTTAGAGAGTGCGTACACTGGGAACATCCGAGTACACACTGCAGGCGCAGCTATGTCACCCCCTTCTACTACCAGTATTATCTGTGTACAGGCAGCAGCAGGGGATGACATATCTGTCTGCAATACAATTGGCTGTGCCTAGTGCCCTCACCCTCTAAACAGGTTTAGCAGATGCTGTACCCAATGCTAACACTACACTACACTTGGTCGATGTCTCGGTGTTCAGACCCCCACTGATCATTAGAACGATCCGGAAGAAGCACGAGGCTGTGCACTTCACTCCCTGACTAGCTACGATTTGTATTTCACCGCAGGAGAAGGGCTTCACTATAACTCCATGGAGCACGTCTCCTGCAGGAGATGGAGATTTCAGGAAGCTGGGAAGTGACGCACACAACCAAACAGTTCTGCAAATCAGTGACACTAACATTACAGAGCCACTAGTTCCTTTGAAAAAAAAAAAAAAAAAACACTCAAAAACAGACTAATTATTATGTCTATTTCACACAACTTCATAAGTTCTCAAAATTGGAAAGCAGTGGTAATCCCAAGGAGCAGACTAAAGGGGTATTCCAACCACTAACAGTAGGGCACAATGTACCCAAGTACTAAAATTACAATATACATAAAGCATTCGTGTAGTAACAGAACATACACGAGTTTGTTGCGTTCTTCCTTATCTCTATAAAGTGCTTGCTGGAACTGGTTGATCTGCTCAGTGGTAGTGATGTCTTGGTCGTGAAGTGCTTTTATTTTAACATTGAGCTGGTTTATTTCTTCCAGTCTTGCGATCTTTTCTTCCTCAGATACATTATCCGCACTAAAAATGATAGAAAAAATTAAGACACTGGTTAGAAGGTGGTATTTATATTTAATGGTCCATCTGCTTATGTGCATGATGGTGGTGATCATAAAAAGGGAACTTACTAAGAATGGTGTTTAAAGCGTACCCGTCAGATCCAACAAAAAAAAAAACATTATTTTTAATATATCACTCATTACCTAATCCTGGCCAAGTACATCTAATTGTTATGTGTCTAGCACCTTTATTTATTTTTTATTACACTTTTAATTTAGTTCACTAGTCTGAATTCCTCTCAAAGGGAGGGGGCGTGGCCTCACTGTGCAGGTCTCCTCCCCCTCCCTAAGTATGCTGTCTGCTCACATCTCCCCTAGCATTATCAAAACTACAACTCCCAGCTTGTCCTAACTGACAGTAGCGGGACACAAGCTGACAGTGGGAGGATTTTTCCTCCAGCTGTGAGCCCTGTACTCACAGCTGTCAATCAAGGAAGTGTGTCCATGACATAGGTGATGACGCATGGACACAGCAGGTCTAGTATGTGTCCAAGCAGGCGGGGGCGGGGGGGGGGGGGGGGGCTGTCAGTTGTTTGACTGGCTTTTTCAGTATGAAATACTGCACATTTTCTAATGAAAGCAATTGCAAAACCTATTGGTTATACATGCTTTACAACATATCAAAAGTTTTTAAGGGTCTTACGTAAAACTAAACTAGAGTAAGGTCCACCAAGTGAATTGAGAGGTGCATGTGTCTGTGTGCCTTTGGACTGAAATCTATGCCATTAATGAAGTGGAACGGATAATAGTTACAATTTATGCCAATGCATAACATAGCAAATCCACTGGGTTGTAAAGACTGTCTTTTTTTTTTTTTTAAACAATGGCAGCGCAAAACTGCCAAAGGGTCACAAATTGGCTTGCACAAGACGCTGTGAATTTTGTATGCCAGAAAGACTGCCTTTAAAGCCTTTAGAAATTCCCCATAGAGTGTCTACACCAAAATGTACAATAAAATAAAAAATAATAATAATTATCTAGAACAGTGGTCTTCAATCTGCGGACCTCCAGATGTTGCAAAACTACAACTCCCAGCATGCCCGGACAGCCATGCATGCTGGAAGTTGTAGTTTTGCAACATCTGGAGGTCCGCAGGTAGGAGACCACTGATCTAGACTATTATTAAGTGAAGTGGTAACAGGGTTACTGTAGGTGTTTCTGGAAAGATGGGTTATCCTGTTTTTTGTTTAATTTATTTTGCTCATTTTAAAAGGTGGTGAGTCTGATGTGTTGGGAATCACCATAGTTTGAGGATGCATGGACAAGAGAAGAAGATTAAAGTTTTGTGAGAATTAAAGATTTAAAGGGGAAAAAAAAAACAGAACTTAAAACTTCAAGGTGACCCACTGCATTCTTAGGTCATTTACATTATAGTATTTACTATACACCTCATCTGTCTACCAATTATTAAGAAACATCCTCATCATTTTCATAACACTGGGTCTGCAGCAACTGAATTTTTATGTACTGCACTAAGTGGGGCACAGTACTGTAATAATCCACTGAAGCTGTTGCAGAACTTCTTTTGAGTTAAAGGGGTACTCTGGTGGAAAACTTTTTTTTTTTTTAATCAACTGTTGCCAGAAAGTTAAACAGGTTTGCAAATTACTTCTATTAAAAATGTTCAATCCTGCCAGTAATCATTAGCTGCTGAATACTACATAGGAAATTCTTTTCTTTTTGGAACACAGTGCTCTCTGCTGACATCACGAGCACAGTGCTCTCTGCTGACATCTCTGTCCATTTTAAGAACTGTCCAGAGTAGGAGAAAATACCCATAGAAAACATATGCTGTTCTGGAAAGTTCATAAAATGGACAGAGATGTCAGCAGAGAGCACTGTGCTTGTGATGTCAGCAGAGAGCACTGTGTTCCAAAAAGAATTTCCTATGTAGTATTCAACAGCTAATGATTACTGGCAGGATTGAACATTTTTAATAGAAGTAATTTGCAAACCTGTTTAACTTTCTGGCAACAGTTGATAAAAAAATAAAAAAAAGTTTTCCACAGGAGCAATTTATATATCATTTAAGCAAGCACCTGTTTTGTAACTCATGGATACGTCTGTTGAGCTGCTCAGCATCCCTTTCCAGGCGTTTCAGTTCCATCCTAAATCGATTATATAAAACCTAGTAAAAAAAATACATAAATAAAAAAACGGGTACTGAATTTAAGACCAAACAGTCATTGCCATACCCTCTCGCTGGTATTATTTTACTCATGCACGACCCCTTTCATTCTTGATTGGTATTCGGACTGACCTCAGATTCATGATAAACCCGTTTTCTCTGTTGCATGCCATCCTTCAAAGCAATACCCTGTGGCTTTAGCGCTTGGGCATCCCTGCTGATCTCCTCCAATTTGCCTTGTAGGGCTCGGAAATTTTCATGAGCATTTTTGACTTTGTCCTTGAAATAACAAAAATAAATAAAAAAATAAATTACTAAAATGTTAAACCTAGGACTTGAATGGAGTCATTTTTCATGATCCAGGATGTTGTATACCCCATTGGCAAAATAGGGTATTGGCAAAAAATGGCTATTTTGCCAATGGGGTATACAACATCCTGGATGTAAAAATCCTTTTCTCATGAAGATTTTATAGGTGAGTAATGCAAAAATCCTATTTTCTCGCTCATATAATTAGGGGACACAAAAGACAGTGGGATGTCTGAATGCAGTACCCAAGGGAGGGAACAAGAACATCGCACTACCGGGGATAGTCTCTGCATAAATCAGAGGAGAAAGTCAACTGGAAAACCACCTGTAGATCAGTGTCTCCCAACCATGGTGCCTCCAGATATTGCGAAACTAAGTCAAAGGCTGTCCGGGCATGCTGGGAGTTGTAGTTTCGCAACAACTGGAGGCACCCTGGTCGGGAAACACTGCTGTAGATGATAGGTGTTAGAAGACCAGCAAAGATGGCCCAATTTCGGCGACAGACCTAGGTTAGCCCAGCCTGACAAGATTACACTGGAGTACTGCAACAACCTATAAGGACCTGGGCTAAACGGGAACTATGAGGTAGGACCTACCAAAGGAGAAACAATAATACCAGAGAAACGTCAACAGAGGAGGTTAAAGGAGTATTCCAGGAATTTTTTTTATTTTATTTGACTATGCTACAGGGGCTGTAAAGTTAGTGTAGTTCATAATATAGTGTCTGTACCTGTGTGTGACGGTTTTCTCACAATTTTTAGGTGATTTTCACCCCAATATTTAATTTTTACCAGCATAGAAAATGACTGTTGTCTCAGATTTTCCCAGGTTGCAATGTGGCCGAGACTTGACCTTACTAATCAGCTGATGACAGGGAACCTGTCTGCTTCAATGGGTGGAGCGATCGCTTGGTGGGAGAGAGATCAATCTGCAAGTAATGCAACAGCTGTAGGCACCCTGATTGAAAACCACAGGTCTTTTGAATGGATGCAGCTCATTTATGTTTCAATGGGTGGGGTGACCGATGTGTGGGAGGGAGGAAAATGGAATTGTGGGATTTGTAGGCAAAGAAGAAAACTCAGAAAGGAAAAACCAGTTCACAAAAAGCTAGCCACAGTGTTATGGTAATCGCACAACATAGCCATTTAGCCCAAAGACAAGCTCAGATGCTTCCTAAGTATGTCCATTACTGCATGCCAGGTACGTACTAAAACCACCTTATGGTGGATAACCCCTTTAAGGTTACTCAAAAAAACCATGGGAGATAGATAAGCAAGGAGAGGGAACAAACCTCTGCAAGAACAGAGTGGTAGGTCTCCAAGGGATGTGTGCTGTACCACCAGGGAAGTACCCAGTAAAGCTGGAGATCCTCTTCTAGAAACAGATGACAAAGGAAATGGGACAGAGATACGGAACTACACGGTCAGCATTGTACATGGACAACCTTGGTAAAGTGGAGTAAAGATAAACCCCGCCAGGGAGGGTAGGCAGGAGAGCCTGGCAAAAAAAAAAAAAAAACAGCCCTGGACAGAGAAATAGGAAAGCGCCCTCTCTAATATAGGCACCGGAGGAAAAGAGAGAGAGATTGCACCACAACCCTCATTGTGTATCCAGGAGTGTATTCACTGATGGGGGTAGTGGTGATACGGTATATGATAGGGGTGCAACTGGTGCAAATGTAGAGAAAGGATGCTTCTGCACTCACCTATTGATAGAAGTCTTTTAATTTCCATATCAAAGCAAAAGAACAGCTGGTGGGGAGGGTAGAAGAAGATGCCGCAGCCGGAGCTGCGAGGGTGACGGCTACGAGCTCGTTTTGCGAGTAAACCGCTTCCTCGGGCCCCACCACCGGCCACCTGTACCCTCCCCCCCCACTGGCCACCTGTACCCTTCCCCCACCACCGGCCAGCTGTACCCTTCCCCCACCACCGGCTGTACCCTTCCCCCACCACCGGCTAGCTGTACCCTTCCCAAACCACCGGCCAGTTGTACCCTTCCCAAACCACCGGCCAGCTGTACCCTTCCCCCACCACCGGCCAGATGTACCCTCCCAACCATTGTGGAGCTGAGAAGAATAACCGTGCAAAAAGAAAAGCTGGTAAACAAGATTGGATGCCAAAGCCATAGGGGGAAAGGATTAGTATGCTCATATCTGCTACGGTACTGAGATGAGTGCATCCCCAGGAAGATGGAGCCATCCGTGCTACATGGAAATGAGCTGGAACAAGAAGCCTAACAGCTTTAATGTCAGCTAAAGTGTAATCCTAGAAGGGTTATAGGATGACACCAATGGTCAGGAGAAGGATAATGAAGCATTAGCCTTAAGGAGGGGGATACACACCAGCTAATGGAGCAATGCCCCACCAGAGAAGCGACCATGTATAAGAAGGCAGTCAGCACGGCTCATACCCCAAGAGGGCATGATGACAAAGTGTTTAGAGCCGCAATGGCTGCATGAACTAGTAAAACAATCACCCACCTAGGAAAAGACTAAGGCTGGGTTCACATCATGTTTTTGCAATACAGTTTCCGTATCAGGTTTTTGATTTAAAAAAAAAATAATAATAATAATAAGGGTTCCTCAAAACCTGACGAAACTGTATGAAAACGTATGTACAAATTTTAACCCGTATACGGTTTGAAAAATGATGTTCGGTTGCATCCATTTTGAAGAAAAAAAAAAAGTGTACGTTTTTAACTTTTCTCTCCATTATGAATAAAGTTTTACTTATTTGATTGAAATTTCAAGAAAAAAAAAAACTGTGCAAAGTCAAAAACCGTATGGTGAAAACCGGATGGAACTGTATGCACATACGGTTCTGTACGGCTCCCATTGACTCCCATGTTAAAAAAAACAAACAAAAAAAATACGCATACGTTTCAATACGGTTTGTCACCCGGACCAAAAACCATGGTAGGCTATGGTTTTGGGTACGGGGAAATAAACGGACAAAACCGTACAGGATGCAAAACGGACACAACCTGATGCATCTTTTGGCAGAAGGTTTTTCAATGGAGAGTCAATGCATATGGTTTTCAATAAAAGTACGTACGGTTTTCAAATTGATAACGTATACGGGAACTGAATTACAAAAACGTGGTGTGAACCCAGCCTGATGGGGCTCTGATGAACACCAAGGGTGTAAAATAATCAGCACAAATGATACACCTGCTGCCTGCGAGCCATGAGAGCAGAATGTAAGCAGGGAAGAAAGATGGAAACTGCACAAGTACCTACCCAGAAGGGAATATGGTTGACCTGCTGCAAGCCTGATATAACCTGCCACAAAAGGCACCTAACGGTAAAATCCATGTATCCCAGGAAGTGGTAAAAGACAAATGGAGCGGACAGAGGGATAACATGAGGAAGCAGAAGAAGATGCAATGTGAATGAAGCAACTACCCCACTCATGGAAAATGTAATGTGGTGCTGAAGAAGCTATGTCTGGAGCACCCACCTGAACTAGTGATAGAAACGAAGCATTGTATGATACAAGAATTCCACCCATGAGGTGGATTAAAGGGGTACTCCCCTTGAAATTTTTTTTTTTTTAAATCAACTGGTGCCAGAAAGTTAAACAGATTTGCAAATTACTCTATTTTCTGGCATTAAAGACTACTTTTTAACCAAGGAAAATGTTCTCAAAAGTCGGGGGTCATCTTATACACCCGGTGCCGTCTTATAGGGCGGGTGCTGCAGTCGGCCGGGATGCCCAGGGGAATGGAGAGAGAGATCGGCGCTGTGCCCAGAAAAAAAACACATCTTTCAACCGTCCAGCCCGCCCTTGAATGTATCCTATTACCGTACCTCTTTTTCTGCCTCTCAGATCTCGCTCCTGAGGACTGCAGTGAAGCG
Source organism: Hyla sarda (assembly GCF_029499605.1). Lineage (NCBI taxonomy): Eukaryota > Metazoa > Chordata > Amphibia > Anura > Hylidae > Hyla > Hyla sarda. The sequence goes on from NC_079191.1 coordinate 64,480,047, forward strand.
GCGCGCATGTGCCAGATCTGAGGCGGCTCAGGTGTGAATGTGCAAGATCTGAGGTGGCACAGGTTCGCATGTGCAAAATCTGACAGGCAACGCTGGTGCGCATTTGCAGATCAGAGAGGCGGAGAAGGAAGAGGATAGAGGATACAAGGGCAGGCCAGACGGGTGAAAGACACGTGTACCGCTTTGATGGGAGGGCTGGGCAGGCAGGGAGAGCTGACCAATCCAAGAAGGCTTTGTATACAACAACCAGCCAATCACTGGTAAGGTACCAAACATCGCGGTAGAGGGGTAGTCTTATACGACGAGTACATCCCAAACTCTATATTTTAACTGTAAAAGTTGGGGGGTCATCTTAAACCCCGGAAAATACGGTACTTCTATAAAAAATAAAAAAATCTTAATCCTTCCAGTACTTATCAGCTGCTGTATTCTCAACAGAAAGTTCTTTTCTTTTTGAATTTCCTTTCTGTCTGACCACAGTGCTCTCTGTTGACACCTCTGTCCATTTTAGGAACTGTCCAGAGTAGAAGCAAATCCCCATAGAAAAACCTCTCCTGCTCCGGACAGTTCCTAAATTGGACAGTAGCACATATGTAAAGGGGGGGGGGGGGGGGGGGGGGCAGTGAAAACTGAAAATTACTATGGACATTGGAGGAGGCAGCCTCTGAAAAACACAAGTAATCCTCCTATGGAGGAGGGTAGTGTGATTGCTGGAATAGCAGTAGTATGGACCACACAAGAAATCATTACGCCACCTATGCAAGGGGGTACTGTGGTTGCTGGAATACCTATAGCAGGTACCACACAAAGACAGGAGGGCACTTCTGCACAACGCAGTTATTCCGCATATGGAAAGAGGAGTAATGTGCTTACTGGAGTAGCATAACAGGTACCTAGCACAAAGGAGGAGGACACCACATTAGGATTACTCCACTTCTTAGAAAGTACATTGCACATGCAGGGTCACCTCTTTGGACACCTTGAACTAGTAGTGGGGTACGGGCACTCTGACCGCGGAAGTAGCAAACATTGGATGGGTGGCTGGCACTGGGGGGGGGGGGGGGGGGGGAAGCAGGCAGAGTCTTGTTTCCTGGTACCCTCTATAAGATATGTGCAGCATTACGGTCCGCTCTGATGACTGCCGATGAGCATGTGCCAAAATCAAATACCCCAGCTGATGAAACTAACAGGTTCCTCTTAGAAGAGAGAAACCTGTAGAAAGGGAGAATGACACATGCTATAAGGATGGTAAAAGTCAAACAAAACTCAATGAAAACCTCAGGCAACTGTCATGAAAAGCTGTGCACGGAAAAGGCACTGAAGGCATGTTCAGCTAACCATAGCTCCAGGCAGAGGAGACCATGAAGCGGAGCATATGCATGCAAATGGGACATATCCAAGGGCCACGAGATGATGGAGCTGTAAATACCGAGACAAGCAAAGCAGTTATGAAATAAGAAATGTACTGGAATATAGACTTTGTAATCCCCCAAAAGGCCTGGATAGGTCGATAACCTATTGCTCTTGGTTACGACAAAGTAGGATGGTCACACAGGCTCAGTTCAACTGATGTCTCTTTAACCCCTTAAGGACCCAGCCATTTTACACCTCAGGACCCGGCCTTTTTTTGCACATCTGACCACTGTCACTTTAAACATTAATAACTCTGGGATGCTTTTAGTTATCATTCTGATTCCGAGATTGTTTTTTCGTGACATATTCTACTTTAACATAGTGGTAAAATTTTGTGGTAACTTGCATCCTTTCTTGGTGAAAAATCCCCAAATTTTATGAAAAATTTGAAAATTTTGCATTTTTCTAACTTTGAAGCTCTCTGCTTGTAAGGAAAATGGATATTCCAAATAATTTTTTTTTTAATTCACATATACAATATGTCTACTTTATATTTGCATCATAAAATTGACGTGTTTTTACTTTTGGAAGACACCAGAGGGCTTCAAAGTTCAGCAGCAATTTTCCAATTTTTCACAAAATTTCCAAACTCACTATTTTTCATGGACCAGTTCAGGTTTGAAGTGGATTTGAAGGGTCTTCATATGAGAAATACCCCACAAATGACCCCATTATAAAAACTGCACCCCCCAAAGTATTCAAAATGACATTCAGTCCACGTTTTAACCCTTTAGGTGTTTCACAGGAATAGCAGCAAAGTGAAGGAGAAAATTCACAATCTCCATTTTTTACACTCGCATGTTCTTGTAGACCCAATTTTTGAATTTTTACAAGGGGAAAAAGGAGAAAATGTATACTTATATTTGTAGCCCAATTTCTCTCGAGTAAGCACATACCTCATATGTCTATGTAAAGTGTTCGGCGGGCGCAGTAGAGGGCTCAGAAGCGAAGGAGCGACAAAGGGATTTTGGAGAGTACGTTTTTTTTAAATGGTTTTTGGGGGGCATGTTGCATTTAGGAAGCCCCTATGGTGCCAGAACAGCAAAAATCCCCCACATGGCATACCATTTTGGAAACTAGACCCCTTGAGGTACGTAACAAGGAATAAAGTGAGCCGTAATACCCCACAGGTGTTTCACGACTTTTGCATATGTAAAAAAATAAAAATAAAATTTCACTAAAATGTGTGTTTCCCCCCAAATTACACATTTTTGCAAGGGTTAATAGCAGAAAATGCCCCCCAAACATTGTAACCCCATCTCTTCTGAGTATGAAGGTACCCCATAAGTTGACCTGAGGTGTACTATGGGTGAACTACAATGCTCAGAAGAGAAGGAGTCATATTTGGCTTTTTGAGAGCAAATTTTGCTCGGGGGCATGTCACATTTAGGAAGCCCCTATGGTGCCAGGACAGCAAATAAAAACCACATGGCATACCATTTTGGAAACTAGACCCCTCGGGGAACGTAACAAGAAATAAAGTGAGCCTTAATACCCCACAGGGGTTTCACGACTTTTGCATACGTAAAAAAATAAATAAAAAAAAAAATCACTAAAAGGTGTGTTTCCCCCCCAAATTTCACATTTTTGCAAGGGTTAATAGCAGAAAATACCCCCCAAAATTTGTAACCACATCTCTTCTGAGTATGGAGGTACCCCAAAAGTTGACCTGAAGTGCACTACGGGCAAACTACAATGCTCAGAAGAGAAGGAGTCATATTTGGCTTTTTGAGAGCAAATTTTGCTCGGGGGGCATGTCGCATTTAGGAAGCCCATATGGTGCCAGAACAGCAAAATAACCCCCACATGGTATACCATTTTGGAAACTAGACCCCTTGAGGAACGTAAGAAGGTGTAAAGTGAGCATTTACCCCCCACTGGTGTCTGTCATATCTTTGGAACAGTGGGCTGTACAACATTTTTAATTTGCACAGCCCACTCTTCCAAAGATCTGTCAGACACCAGTGGGGGGTAAATTCTCACTGCACCCCTCATTACATTCCGTGAGGGGTGTAGTTTCCAAAATGGGGTCACATGTGTTTTTTTTTTTTTTTTTTTTTGCGTTTGTCAAAACCGCTGTAACAATCAGCCACCCCTGTGCAAATCACCTCAAATGTACATGGCGCACTCTCCCTTCTGGGCCTTGTTGTGCGCCCCCAGAGCAGTTTGCGCCCACATATGGGGTATCTCCGTACTCGGGAGAAATTGCGTTACAAATTTTGGGGGGCTTTTTTCCCCTTTACCTCTTGTCAAAATGAAAAGTAAAAGGCAACACCAGCATGTTAGTGTAAAAAGTTTATTTTTTTTTGCACTAACATGCTGGTGTAGACCCCAACTTCACCTTTTCATAAGGGGTGAAAGGAGAAAAAGACCCCCAAGATTTGTTAGTCAATTTCTCCCGAGTACGGCGATACCCCATATGTGACCCTAAACTGTTGCCTTGAAATACGACAGGGATCCAAAGTGAGAGCGCCATGCGCATTTGAGGCCTGAATTAGGGATTTGCATAGGGGTGGACATAGGGGTATTCTACGCCAGTGATTCCCAAACAGGGTGCCTCCAGCTGTTGCAAAACTCCCAGCATGCCTGGACAGTCAACGGCTGTCCGGCAATACTGGGAGTTGTTGTTTTGCAACAGCTGGAGGCTCCATTTTGGAAAGAGTGGCGTACCAGGCGTTTTTCATTTTTATTGGGGAGGGAGGGGGGCTGTGTAGGTGTATGTGTATATGTAGTGTTTTTTTACTTTTTATTTTATTTTGTGGTAGTATAGTGTAGTGTTTTTAGGGTACAGTCGCACGGGCGGGGGGGTTACAGCGAGTTTGAGCTGCCGCGCAAAATTTGCTGCATTGCAAACTTGCAGCCCGATACACACTGTAAGCCCCCTGCCCATGTGAATGTACCCTGTACATTCACAGGGGGGGGACCTCCAGCTGTTGCAAAACTACTACTCCCAGCATGCCTGAGAATGTTTGGGAGTTGTGGTTTTGCAACAGCTGGAGGCACACGGGTTGGGAAACACTGAGTTAGGAAACAATGTTTCCCAACCAGTGTGCCTCCAGCTGTTGCAAAACCACAACTCCCAAACATTCTCAGGCATGCTGGGAGTAGTAGTTCGGCAACATCTTTAGAGCCAGATGTTGCCGAACTACAACTCCCAGCATGCTTGGAGTTGTAGTTTTGCAACATCTGGAGGACTAGTTTGCAGACCACTAATACAGTGGTTCCCAATCTGTGCCCTTCCAGATGTTGCAAAACTACAACCCCCAGTATGCCAAAACTGTCCAGGCATGCTGGGAGTTGTAGTTCTGCAACATCTGAAGGGCCAGATGTTACAGAACTACAACTCCCAGCATGCCTGGACAGTAAGGGCATGCTGAGGATGTGTAGTTTTGCAACATCTGGAAGGGCACAGTGGTCCCAAACTGTGGACCTCCAGATGTTGCAAAACTGCAACTCCCAGCATGCCCAGATGCCAAGGGCTGTCTGGGCATGCTGGGAGTTGTAGTTTACAGGGTCCTATTACAGCAATGCATGTCGCTTTACGGCGACGTGCATTGCTGTAAAGGGCCCGACCGCGGCTGAAGAGGAACTCACCTGTCGCCGCCGCCATCTTCCTCGTCTGGATCCGGGTCTTCAGGGACAAGGTAAGTACCGGGGCCGGTCCCCAGCACTCCCCCGTCCCCCGCCGCGTCCTCCGGTCTTCCTCCCGTCCTCTCCGGACTTTCAGGGGCCGGGCAGGACGGGAGGAAGTAACCGCCCCCCCCTCCTGCGATTGGTCGGTTAACTAACCGACAGATCGCAGGGTATAGGAGGAGGTGGCAGGCTTGCCACCTCGCTCCTATACTCCAGCATGGTCCTGGCTGTCTGTGACAGCCGGGATAATGCGAAATTACCGGGCGGTCGGGTCCCAGAGACCCGATCAGCCCGGTATCGCCGCAGATCGCAAGGGCGATTTCCCTTGCGATTTGCGGCGATCGCCGACATGGGGGGCCTACATGGCCCCCCTCGGCGTTTGCCCTGGATGCCTGCTGAAGGATTTCAGCAGGCATCCAGTTCCGATCTCTGCCCGGCGAGCGGCAGAGACCGGAAAACGCCAGGACGTACGGGGACGTCCTGGGTCCTTAAGGCCCAGGGTGCGGGGACGTCCCCGTACGTCCTGGGTCCTTAAGAGGTTAAAGAAGTGGACTCCGCTGTACATGTAATCAAAAGGGATTGTGTGAAAATAGACGCCAAGGAGAACTGTACAGGAATTTAATGGACTGTATTTATACACAGAACATCTGTCATATATATATATATATATATATATATATATATATATATATATGGAACACAACTAAATTTACCCACTGTGTTTCATGGAACACACCCTCTAAGGTACAGCTACAATGGCCATAGACCACATGGCTGTAAAATCTGTTTTTTTTATTAGTAGAGTGTGCCCAAAGTTCCAGTGGACATAGGAGACCATGGAGCTGTAATTTTTATTTCAACCATTAGAGGGCATCCAAATACAGCCCAAATGATGGCTCCAACAGTAACAGGGAGGAGAAGCTGATCTATCTCAGAAAAGAGCAGCTGAAGTGCTCAGGAGCAGGAAAAAGGCCTTCCCACTCGGAGACGTAGCCTAACAAAACCCTGGAGCCGGGACTAAGTTTATGGCAAGGTCCCCGGCTTGTGTCCCCGGCCAGGCAAGTGAATAACATAGGGGAGAGGGCTGCTGGAGGAGGATGGGAAAGAGCAGCTGCCATGAGGGGAGGGGAGGCAGGGGCATAGACAGGGCACCGAACCAAGCAGGAGTCCACAGTAATGTGTGCTGCTGCTCTTTGCTCTCTCCCTCCCATGAATAGAAAACCCCTATAAGGAAAATGGCCCAGGTGAATAAAAAAGGGAAAACCCTGGAAAGTTATTAGGGATGTCCCGATACCATTTTTTTTAAGACAGAGTATGAGTACCGATGAGCACTCGCAGATCCCAATTACTGATACTTTTTCTATGTCATGTGACAGTTTTTTTTTTTTTTTTTTTAATGGAACATTTTTAGTTTTTATTAGAGGAAGGGCTTTTTTAGATTTAAAAAAAGAGATTCTATTTTATTTAAAGGGGGGGGGGGGGGGGGTTGATCCAAAATTTTATTAGGAAAAGGAGATTTTTGTACACTTACCGTAAAATCTCTTTCTCGAAGGATCCATAAGGAGGAACAGCGTGCGCCACTCCTTGAAGCAAGGTCCGGACATCAGAATTAGAAGCCAAGGGCCGCTGGAAAAGAACAGCAAGGGCCGAAACCTGACCTTTAAGCGAACTGAGAGACAACCCCAGTTCCAACCCAGACTACAAAAAGGAGAGAAGACGGGGAACCGAGAAGGTTACCGGGGAGAAGTCCTGAGCTTCACACCAACGAAAATAAGACCGCTAAGTGCGGTGGTAAATTCTTGCGGAGGAGGGCTTACGAGCCCTGAGCATGGTGTGAATGACTTGGGAAGAGAAACTGTGGGCCCTCAAAACCGCGGTCTAAACCGCCACGCCGTCAAATGCAGCGACTGTAAATTGGGGTGGCAAAGAGGACCCAGAGAGAGCCCGTCGGCGTACCACGACCTTCAGGGCCAATCTGGAGCTACCAGAATGGTGGGAACGTCCTCTGCCTTGAGCTTCCTCAGCACCCTGGGAAGGAGCGGAAGAGGAGGGAACAGATAGGGTAGGGCAAACCCCGCCCAAGGAATCACTAGGGTGTCCACGGCCAGGGCCTGAGGGTCCCGGGACTTCGACACAAAAAGAAGGATCTTCTGATTGTGTCGGGACGCGAAGAGGTCCACGTCCGGAATGCCCCAGAGGTCGCAGAGCTGCGCGAAGACCTCCGGATGAAGCGACCACTCACCGGGGTCGGACCTACTGAGTAAGTCCGCTTCCCAGTTGAGCACCCCCGAAATGTGAATCGCCGAAATAGTCGGAACCTGGCTCTACGCCCAGGTGAGAATCTTGGTTACCTCAGCCATGGCTGCCGAGCTGCGAGTGTCGCCCTGCCGATTTATGTACGCCACGGCCGTGGCGTTGTCCGACTGAACGCGGACAGGACGGGACTGAAGACGGGACTCCCAATGAAGACAAAGAAGAATCGGCGGTAATTCCAATATGTTTATCGGAAGAAGGACCTCCTGGGGGGACCAGAGTCCCTGAACCATCCAATCCCTGAACACGCCGCCCCAGCCCGATAGACTGGCATCTGTTGTAACAACCTGCCAGTAAAGGGGAAGAAACGACCGCCCTTGGAGAAGAATGGGGGAGCGGAGCCATCAGAGCAGAGACTGACAGACCCTGCGATGGACAACAATCTGACGATCGAGGGACAGAGGGGACCTGTTCCATCGGGAGAGAATCGCCAGTTGAAGGGGGCGGTAATGAAACTGGGCAAAGGGTACGGCCTCCATAGTTGCCACCATCCGACCTAGTACCTCCATACAAGTGCGGATGGAGACTAATACCTGGGTCCGAAGGGAGTGCCAGACGTTTGTCTGGCGGAAGACAAATTCGGGCAGAGGCCATGTCGAATCGAAGTCCCAGGAAGGTTAGAGACTGGGTAGGACGGAGGACTGACTTGTCCTGGTTGATCCTCCACCCAAAGCGAGTCAGAGTGTGAAAAGTGACGTCCAGATTCTCCAGAGTCTGGGCTCTGGTTGGAGCCTTAATGAGAAGGTCGTTCAGATAGGGAATCACTGAGATTCCCCTCGACCGTAACAGGCCCATCACTGGCGCAAGGATCTTTGTAAAGACCCGAGGAACCGTGGCTAGACCGAAGGGGAGGGCTACGAATTGAAAGTGCCCCTCTGGAACCGCAAAGCGGAGAGACCGATGATGGCCTCGGAATATCGGCACATGAAGGTAGGCGTCCTTGATGTCCACCGATGAAAGGAACTCCCCCTGTTCCAGGGACGCCACCACCGAACGGAGAGATTCCATTCGGAAGTGGCGAATGAGAAGGTGACGGTTGAGATGCTTGAGGTCTAAGATTAGTCGCACAGAACCGTCCTTCTTGGGGACCACAAAAAGATTTGAATAGAAACCCCGAAACTGCTCCCCTGGAGGAACCTAGAGAGAGGGAGGAAGGCGCCTCATGTGCGGGATCAGTAGATCTTGTTGGTGGGGGTAGGGGACGGTAATTCCCAAGCCGCTTACCAAAGTTGGTTGTGCGCCCACACACAAGGTAAAGTGCAGAAGAAGTAAAGAAGAAGGTCCACTGCAGCCCTCCTGGGTAAGAGTAAAATCAAAACCGAAAGACCAGGGAGTCAGGAGTTTGTCTGGCGCAGAGAGGAACCATCAGGCAGCCAAGTAAAATCAATGGATTTATTAGATGCAACGCGTTTCGCTGCGCATGCGCAGCTTCATCAGGCAGCGAAACGCGTTGCATCTAATAAATCCATTGATTTTACTTGGCTGCCTGATGGTTCCTCTCTGCGCCAGACAAACTCCTGACTCCCTGGTCTTTCGGTTTTGATTTTCCCCTGGAGGAACGGGAACAATAACCCCCTGGAGAAGCAGAGATTGGAGAGCCGCTCGAAAATGCTTCGCCAGAGGAGGAGACCTGGGGGCCCAGGAGCGAAAAAAGCGATCCCTCAGAAGGGAGGATAATTCGATTCGGTAACCGCTGGACACCACGTCCCTGACCCAGGAGTCCTGAATGCGTGAAGTCCAGATGTCTCGAAAAAACAAGAGACGACCTCCCACCCGAGAAGAAACCGCGGGTGGAGGACTCACTTTATGCAGAAGTGGGTTTGCGGTTGCCTGATTTGGGCGCAAAACGACCGGACCGGTTGGAGTCCGACTTCCAAGACGGGCGTGCCTGGAACGAGGGAGCCTTCTTGTCCAGCGAGAGCGCCTGCCCGGACTATCTACTGGAGCCAGAGGTCCTAAAGGGCCGAAAGGAAAAGGACATCCTTTGGGAAGCAGGTCGAGCCTTATTTTGAGGTACAAAAAAGAAAGTTGCAACAGCACACTTGGTCAAAAAATGGAGGCTCTCAGCGCACCTTATTTTGAGGTAACAAGGAACTCTTACCTCCCGTTGCCTCAGAGAATCTCATCAAGGCGTTTGCCGAAAAGGCGGCCACCCGTAAAGGGAAGCTCAGTGAGAGACCTTTTGGAAACGGCATCCGCATTCCGAGCTTTAAGCTACATAGAGTGGCAGAGAGCCGCTAGGTGACCCACAGCAAAGGCAGAACAACGGGCTGACTGCATGGAAGCTGTGCACAGAAAGTCCGCAGCTTTAGAGCATTGGAGAGCCAGAGCAGATAGATCCTCTGGGGGGGATCCTGCTAAAGCATCCTGATGGAGCTTTTGGCACCACTCCGACAGGGCCTTGGACACCCATGTCGAGGTGAAGATGGGAAGAAGAGAAGAGCCAGCTGCTTCAGAAGCAAACTTCGCTAAGGATTCCACCTTCTTGTCTGTGGGATCCTTGAAGGCAGCGGCATCTGCCAGAGGCATTGTAGTCATCTTCGAGATCTAGGAGATTGGTGGATCCACTAAGGGAGGGGAAACCACCTTAGCGACAAAGTCCTTGTCAAATGGATAACGTTCTTGAATTGTCTTGATTCCCAGGAATCTCTTTTCTGGATGTTTCCATGCAGATTCCAGAATGTCGTCAAAGTCAGCGTGAGAGCTGAACTTTGAGGTGCTGGCTTAGCACTTTTAAAGGATACTCCTGGAGTGACATCCGAAGATCCTGGGTCCTTTAAGTGAAAGGTGTCTCTTATGACCGCAACCAATGAGTTCACCGTTTCAACTGAGTCTGAACGGTCCTCTGCGTCAGATGCCAGCTCGGAAGCCTCGGCCGCCAGTTCACCAGGAGAAAGTGAACGAGCAGAGGCAGTCCTGGAGGGGGCGACCCTGACTGGGTACGTGGCTCTGGCATGGCAGAGCGGCGACTCAGAACATCCTCTGGAGGAGCGACGTTTGTGCCCAGGTGACGGGGGGGGGGGGGGGGACCCACGAGGGGAACGCTCACGTCTATCTGAAGACTCAATGGAAGAGTCAGACGAGGCACCCCTAGCATGCTTGAGAGAGTGTGAGGTATGTGGAGACGAGGAGCAGGCCCTGTCAGAGGCCCTGCGCAGGAAAGACCCCTTCAAGGCGGACGCCACTTCCCAGGAGGCCTCAGCCACCGAACGGGAGACTTGGGTCAAGTCAGCCATATACTGGGTCAGGGAAGACATCCAGGCAGGTGGAGCGGCAAAATCCACTGGGACTGAAAGGGCATCGAGAGGTACCAGGGGGTCTGGGGGAGCAGTGGAGCAGGCAGGGCAAATGGGCTCGGTAGAGCCAGGCATCTTGGTATTACAGTGCTTACAGACAAAGTAAGTCACTGAAGTACCAGGTTTCTGTTTAAAGGGGGGGGGGGGGGAACAGCTCTAGGTACGGATATTATGAGAAAACAATAGAGAGGAACTGTCTCACCCTAGTCTGTGTCCCCTGGCAGCTGCAGTGAGGAGAGCTCCGTGCAGCTAGAGTGAGGGAAAAAAAGGCCAGCCAATAGTAGAGGGGGGCGTGCCTAAAGCAGAGGCACTCACTAATTGACCCCCTATGCCTGAAAATCGCGCCCACGCCGCTGATTGGAGGCTGCTTCGCGCCTCAGAAAGAGCTCCGACAGCCCTGTGGGCGGAGCTAAAACAGGCCGGAGAAGAAGCTGTAATGGCATCCGCTCCTTGTCCCAAGCGCACGTCAGTCGCATATGCGCTCGGGGGAATAGAGCGGGCGGCCGATACGCCGGCAGAGACTGCCGGCGAAAGTGAAAGTAAGTCGGCGCTCAGAGCGCCCGGCCCGAACATGCGCCGCGGCTGTCAGCCGCATATAAGGCGCTACAGAGTAGTCCCCAACACACACACACACACATACACTGAAAGTATGCAGAAACATGCCACACACACAGGCTTTGAATTCACCTGAAATATGCCCCCTAAGATGCCACTGCTCCCCCAGAATAAAAGTCAAGCCCCTGTAGGAGCCATGTCCATTACCTGAAAGGGAGGGCCAAAACAGGGGGTCTCCAGCTGTTGCAAATCCGCACCTAAGGAGAAAAAGGGATAAGTACTTACCTCAGTCCGAAGAACTCACCTAATGAAGTCTTCAGTGAAGTCTTCAGTCAGCTTTAGTTACCTGCATCACGCCTGGCTGCTATGCGCGAGCGAGGCGAGCAGGTAAATAGGAGGACCCGGACCCATGAGGTAGCAACCCAAGCGCTGACCGTTGGCGAGGGGGGGGTTAACAGCGCATATACGCAACGTCTGTGCCCCCTTACTTGCAATGGGGAAACAGGGAACCGGAGTCCCTGAGTCCCCACCTGAAAACAGAAAATAAAAGGAATAAAAAACAAACACGTCCCTATACTAGGAAAACAAAAAAATCAGAAGACCTGGTCTGGATAAATACAGACCATGTCCACCTCCTTCAAACACTAAGCTTAAACTGATTAGCTCAGAGCCTGAAGGCAGGTATATCCTGCTGGGAGGAGCCAACTTTTTTTTTTATTACCATAGTGTCACACCTAGAGACAGCAGCATACACCCATGGTCTGTGTCCCCCAATGGAGCCGATAGAGAACTGGGGGTTAACATTATTATTATTATTTATTTTTTACACATTTGTCACTTTTTTTTAAATCCCCCATAGATTGTATACACTGATCAATGACATGCCACATCATTGATCAGTGCTATCAGCGCTCCATTACTACTGTCCGCCATGGCTAGTAGCAGTAAAGAAGCAACGATTGGACAGCACGGAGTATGGTAAGGGACCTCCGGTCGTCCATACAGCTGATCGGGACACCTTGATTTTACCGTGGTGATCCCAATCAGCATCCCTGAGCTAACCGGCAGTTAACTTCAGGACTTTTCAACACCGTGATGAACTTTGATTGCGGCGTCTATAGGGTTAATGCCAGACATCACTGCAATGGGTGATGTTCGGCATTAGTCACAGGTCCTGGCTCAGCTGCTAGGCACGCTGCATAGTTCATCTCTGTGATACCTGCCAGCGGGAGTCCCACCGGCGAGTATAGGATTAGGTATCGGGGACATCTGCACGAGTACAAGTACTCGTACAAGTGTCCAGTATCCGTCCCGATTCCAGTATCGGTACATCCCTAGAAGTAATAAGAGGTTGGGGAGCTATATAAGTGGGCCACACATACCCCCCTCCACAGACCTTGGTCTGATGGGATAATACTTACCAGTTGGGCATCTTCAGGTGCTCACAGGGTCACCTGGCACTCATAGTGGGGTACCAGCACCCCACGGTGCAGCAGCTGTAAAAAGGGTAGGGTGGCCAGTGGAGGAAGAAAAGCATGGCAGCAGTCTGCCTCGTTTACTATTCCTAGCATCCTCAGGAAATATCACATCTAGAGTGGCAGTTCATGCTGATGTTCCCCCTGAATAAGGTAAGAGGATAAACCTAAATCAACCACTCAAAGGGAAAATAAAGGATACAACTAAAATAAAGTCAAAAAGTGCCAGACCTGCAGATCATAAAAAGGTCTGCTGCCTACTGACACTAAGCTAAAACTCATAAGCTCACTGTCTGCGGGAGGGGTGTAGGTTGTGCCAAAGGAGCTAACACTTTTCTTGCTAAATGTCGCCTCCTAGTGGTAGCAGCGTATACCCACAGTCTTCATTGTCCCTCAATTATGCGAACAAGAAAAGATTTCCATATAAGAATTTCAAGTGAAAGACTGTACAGTAGCAGTGAGCCAAGACTTGCCATGCAGAACTTCTTCATAAATTCTTCAGAACTTCTTCATAAATTCTTCAGAACTTCTTCATAAATTACATTTATTTACCTACCAGCCATTCATTGATTTTCTGCTCGAATCTGACAGTACGCCCCTCCTCTGCAGCTATGTTATCCCTGAAGGGGAGAATTTGTTTCTCTGCTTCGTTCACCTGAAAACGTAAATGCAAGAACATTTATTTTTGTAGAAATGTTGGAAAAGGGATGTCCGTACATCATGACCGACTCTTCATTTCTGTCTGGCAATTGATTAAAAGACCCAAGGACCCACAAAGCTCTTCCCAGCACGGACCTTCTAAGGGTATGTTCACACGGTGGAATGTTCCACTACAGCAGAGTCCCATTGATTTCAACGGGATTCTGCTTCACTGTGCACATGATGGTATTTCACTGTGTGCTCAGTTGCAGCAGAAATCCCGATTCCAGCGTCTGGAGAAAGAGTAGACATGTCTTTTCTTCTGCAGATTTTTCTCTGAAATGTATTGCTGTTTATGAGACGGCACATTTTTGAGCGGTCTTAGAGCCCTGACTGAACTTTCAAATATGCGGAACGTCTGCACATTTTTAACGTGTGACCATGTCCTTAGGCTGATACCCTTCTGTATCTCCAAGCAATGCAGCCAAGTTCTCTATTGAGTACCGAAAAAAATTCTTTCTAACTCTGGGGTTAAGGAAAAAAAAAAAAAAAAAGATGTGTGTGTCTAGTACGGGTTAACACACTAGACAAACTATAATATTATATATATATAAATAACACACCTTAAGTTGCTCAAAGCACACAGACATTTGACCCCCCCAGAAATAATGAAGGATATATTATAGATTAAAGGGGTATTCTGGATTTCTACATCTTATCCCTTATCCAAAGGATAGGGGATAAGAAGTATGATCGCAGGGGTCCCACAGCTGGTTATCCCCCACGATCTTAGTAAAGCCCCCAGCATTCTGTGCCGGGCGCTGCTTCCGAGACGGGGACGTGATGTCACAGTTTCGCCCCCTAGTGATGTTACGGTCACGCCCCATAGTGACATCACAATGCGCCCCCTCCATTACTCCCCCTATCATAGACATGAATGGCTGTCACTCCCCCTCCCATAGACATGAATGGAGAGGGCGTGGCATGACGTCACTAGGGGGGCGTGACTTGACGGCACTAGGTGGCGTAACTGACATCACGTCCCCCAGAATGCTGGGGGCATTACCAAGATCGCTGGGGGTCCCCAGCGGTGGGACCCCTACGATCATACATCTTATCCCCTATCCTTTGGATAGGGGATAAGATGCATAAACCCGACACACCCATTTAACCCCTTAACGACGAAGGACGTAAATGTACGTCCTGGTGAGGTGGTACTTAACGCACCAGGACGTACATTTACGTCCTGAGCATAACCCCGAGCATCGGAGCGATGCCCGGATCATGCGCGGCAGGTCCCGGCTGCTGATCGCAGCCAGGGACCCGCCCATAATGGCGGACACCCGCGATCCCGCGGAAGTCCGCCATTAACCCCTCAGATGCCGGTGATCAATACAGATCACGGCATCTGCGGCAGTGTGGTCACTAAAATGGATGATCGCATCGCCCGCAGCGCTGCCGTGGCGATCCGATCATCCAGCACGGCAGCCGGAGGTCCCCTCACCTGGCTCCGCTGCCTTCCCGGTGTCTTCTGCTCTGATCTGCCTTCCCGCAGACCAGAGCAGAAGATGACCGATAATGCTGAACAGTGCTATGTCCTATACATAGCACTGAACAGGATTAGCAATCGAATGATTGCTATAAATAGTCCCCTATGGGGACTATAAGAGTGTAAAAATAAAAGTAAAAAAAAATTAAAAAAAACCCCTCCCCCCAAAAAAACGTACTGTATATACTCGAGTATAAGCCGAGTTTTTCAGCACGGTTTTTCGTGCAGAAAACACCCCCCTCGGCTTATACTCGAGTGAACTCTCCACCATCAGTGGTCTTCAACCTGCGGACCTCCAGATGTTTCAAAACTACAACTCCCAGCAAGCCCGGACAGCCATCGGCTGTCCGGGAATGCTGGGAGTTGTAGTTTTGGAACATCTGGAGGTCCGCAGGTTGAAGACCACTTTTAAATCAGACATTGACAAGCGGTGATGATGAAGGGGGTGGTGTGGGATGATGACAGGGTAATGATAATGAAGGGGGATGATGACAGGGTAATGATGATGAAGGGGGGATGATGACAGGGTAATGATGATGAAGGGGGATAATGACAGGGTAATGATGATGAAGGGGGGATGATGACAGGGTGATGATGATGAGGGTGTTAATGACGGGGGTCTGGATGATGAAATGGGGGGATGATGTATTTCCCACCCTAGGCTTATACTTGATTCAATAACTTTTCCTGGGTTTTTGGGGTGAAATTAGGGGCCTCGGCTTATATTCAGGTCGGCTTATACTCGAGTATATACGGTAAATTGTCCAATTTTCCCTATTTCACCCCCAAAGTGTTTAAAAAATATTTTATGTACATATTTGGTATCGCCGCGTGCGTAAATATCTGAACTATTAAAATAAAATGTTAATGATACCGTACGGTGAACGGCGTGAACGTAAAAAAAAAAAATCCAAAATAGCTGCTTTTTTATAACATTTTATTCCAAATAAAATTAATAAAAAATGGATTAAAAGTTTTATATAAGCAAATATGGTATCAATAAAAAGTACAGATCACGGCGCAAAAAATGAGCCCTCATACCGCCGCTTATACGGAAAAATGAAAAAATTATAGGTCTTCAAAATAGGGGGATTTTAAACATACTAATTTGGTTGAAAAGTTTGCGATTTTTTTAAGCGCAACAGTAATAGAAAAGTATCTAGCCATGGGTATCATTTTAATCGTATTGACCCAAAGAATAAAAAACAAACGTCATTTTTACCGTAAATTGTACAGTGTGAAAACGAAACCATCCAAAATAAGCAAAATTGCGGTTTTCTTTTTAATTTCCCGACGCAAGTAGTATTTTTTTGGTTGCGCCATACATTTTATGGTAAAGTGAGTCATGGCATTACAACGGATAACTGGTCGCGCAAGAAACAAGCCCACATACTAGTCTGTGGATGAAAATATAAAAGAGTTATGATTTTTTGAAGACGAGGAGGAAAAAATTAAAACGTAAAAATAAAATTGCGTCCTTAAGGCCCAAATGGGCTGAGTCCTTAAGGGGTTAAAAACACGTATGCATACAGATAAGTTTAGGAAGCACAGAAAAAGAATGGCTGCTAAACCTACCTATCCAAAAAGAAAAGTGCAAGGTGCATGAATATGAAAATAAATCCTGGATAAAGCCTCTCCTGGTGAGACACGTTGGAGATCCTTTGGTGTGGGGCTGGGGTGAGTCCTGGGGACTGTAAATACCTATTGCTGCTACATGTTTTTGTTTTTTCACATTTTTCATTGTCTATACTTTGCATAACTTTACAGTCATATCTATGCGATCTTTACACCGAGGTGCCGAGTTACACCCTACCCAAAACGTTCAAAGGAAATAGAAGTGCTCAAAAATAAGTGGAATCAGCCTTCTAGGTGTGGACGGGAATTAAATTGTTCTGAATACAGGGTTTAAAAATGTAAAAAAAATAAAAATTATTTTTTTTTCAATTTTTTTAATTCCCCCCAAAAACCTTCGAATTTTTCATAGCTTAGATTTTTTTAAATTTTTTAGAAGAAAAAAAAGAGGATGTAGCAGATTCTGTCAATAAACGTATATTTTATTAGTAAAATTGAAATCAATTATTTCTAATATAATATAAGTTTATTGACAGAGAACCAGCTACATCCTCATTTTTTCTTCTAAAAAATTTTTGGAATTTTTTTAATTATAATTTTTATTTATTTTTTTTTACATTTTTTTTTAAATCCTGTATTCAGAACAATTAAATTTCTGTCCACACCTAGAAGGCCGATTCAACTTATTTTTGAGCACTTATTTGCACATTCAGGCACCTTGCACTTTTTTAGATAGGTAGGTTTAGCAGCCATTTCTTTGTAGATATACAGAGCGCTCATCTAGACAGGATTTTCACCCCAGCATCCATTTGTGGCTTTTATTTATACACATGCATATTATTCTGTTCTTTTTGTGTACATCCTAAACTAAACTGCAGACTTTTTATTATAGCTTTTAAATAATATAAAATACGTATTTTTAATCTTATTTATGCTTCATTATTTCTGGGGGGGAGGGGGGGGAGGTGAAATGTCTGTGTGCTTTGCGCACCTTTAGGAGTTATTTACAAGTTCTCTATTGACTTTAGATGCGCTATTACGTGCTCAAACAGCACTGCCTGGAGAAATGAATGGCATAACTCATGTGAAGGATCCCGGGGGCCTGAAATACCAGTGAGAAACACATGCACGAAAGCCTTCAAGATTCAGGCTGTGAATGCTGCGTAGCTACAAGGAGGCACTGTGGGTGCACACAGCAAAACAGATTTAGGGTACGTTCACATGCGCGGATTTACAGCGTATTTTACGCTGCAGATCCGCTGGTGAAGGCCCGCTCTATGCTGGCTTTACATGTGCCTGCTCGTAGCGGCAATACGCCGCTACCAGCAGACACACTGCGATGCGCGAGTCACAGTATACTCACACATCGCGGGAGCTCTCTGCCTAGCTCAGAGCAGGGAGAGCGGCCGCGATGTGCGAGTAAGCCGCGCTCATCGCTGCACTGTGTGGCACATCTAAAGCCAGCATACAGCGGGGCCTTCACCAGCGGATCCGCAGCTAAATACGCTGCGAAAATCCGTGTGTGTGAACATACCCTAAAGGAGTACTCCACCGGCCAGCATTCGGAGGTAAATGTTTCGAACGCTGTTTTCGCGCTGTGGGGGTCGGCCACGCCGCCTCGTGACATCACGGCCACGCCCCCTCAATGCATGACTATGGGAGGGGGCATGACGGCCGTCAAATAAAATATAGAAAACTTTTTTTATTTTTTTTTTTTATCAAAGTACATTAGAAAGATTTATTTACCATAAGGAGTGCAATAACAAACATTTGGTTTAATGAGAGTGACCATTTAAAGGACAACAGTAGTACAAGACTTTTATATATTCCCATGCCTGGGCCTCAAAAATAAACAAAATAAACTCATACATACCTTCCTACGAGCCCCCGTTGGTCCGGCACGGGCCTCACGGTCCAGCGGTGCTAACCTCATTCAACTTCCTGGGGTTGGGGATGCCGCAGAGCAGTCTGCGTATCACCGGCCGCAGCGATGTCCCGCCCTGGCCAGTGATAGGCTGAGCCCACTGTCATATAAGGAGCTCTGGTCAGCTTCTTACATGACAGTGGGCTCAGCCTATCACAGGCCGGGGCGGGACATCGCCGCGGCCGGTGATACGCAGAAGGCTCTGCGGCGTCCCTGTCCCCAGGAAGTGGAATGAGGTCAGCACGGCCAGACCGTGAGGCCTGTGCCGGACCAACGGGGGCTCGTAGGAAGGTATGTATGAGTTTATTTTTGAGGCCTGGGCACGGGAATATATAATGGTGTTCCACTACAATTGTCCTTTAAGATCTTTGCTTGCAGTGATTTAACAGGAACCACCACTGTTTTATTACAGCAAGTTATAAAAAATAAAATAAAATGAAGGAAATCCTGGTTATTTGAAGATTACAAGAGATCCATTACAAGACCGCTGGAGTTACAAAACAAGATTTGATATTAACCCCTTAAGGACTCAGGGTTTTTCCGTTTTTGCACTTTCGTTTTTTCCTCCTTACCTTTTAAAAATCATAACCCTTTCAATTTTCCACCTAAAAATCCATATTATGGCTTATTTTTTGCGTCACCAATTCTACTTTGCAGTGACATTAGTCATTTTACCCAAAAATGCACGGTGAAACGGAAAAAAAAATCATTGTGCGACAAAATCGAAAAAAAAAAACGCCATTTTGTAACTTTTGGGGGCTTTCGTTTCTACGCAGTGCATATTTCGGTAAAAATTACACCTTATCCTTATTCTGTAGGTCCATACGGTTAAAATGATACCCTACTTATATAGGTTTGATTTTGTCGCACTTCTGGAAAAAATCATAACTACATGCAGGAAAATTTATACGTTTAAATATGTCCTCTTCTGACCCCTATAATTTTTTTATTTTTCCACGTACAGGGCGGTATGAGGACTCATTTTTTGCGCTGTGATCTGAAGTTTTTATCGGTATGATTTTTGTTTTGATCGGACTTTTTGATCACTTTTTATTCATTTTTTAATGATATAAAAAGTGACCAAAATACGCTTTTTTGGACTTTGGAATTTTTTTGCGCGTACGCCATTGACCGTACGGCTTAATTAATGATATATTTTTATAGTTCGGACATTTACGCACGCGGCGATACCACATATATTTTTTTTTTTTTACACTGTTTTATTTTTTTTATGGGAAAAGGGGGGTGATTCAAACTTTTATTGGGGAAGGGGTTAAATGACCTTTATTAACACTTTTTTTTTTACATTTTTTTTGCAGTGTTATAGGTCCCATAGGGACCTATAACACTGCACACACTGATCTCTAATGCTGATCACTGGCGTGTATTAACACGCCTGTGATCAGCATTATCGGCGCTTGACTGCTCCTGCCTGGATCTCAGGCACGGAGCAGTCATTCGTCGATCGGACACCGGGGAGGCAGGTAAGAGCCCTCCCGGTGTCCGATCAGCTGTTCGGGACGCCGCGATTTCACCGCGGCGGTCCCGAACAGCCCTACTGAGCAGCCGGGTCACTTTCACTTTCACAGCGGCGGTCAGCTTTGACCGCCGCTTCTAAAGGGTTAATACCGCACATCGCCGCGATCGGCGATGTGTGGTATTAGACGCGGGTCCCGGCCGTTGATTAGCGCCGGGACCGACGCGATATGATGCGGGATCGCGGCGCGATCCCGCTTCATATCGCGGGAGCCGGCGCAGGACGTAAATATACGTCCTGCGTCGTTAAGGGGTTAAAAGGAGAACTCCGGCGCAAGGTTTCTTTTTCCCCTTTTACTATGGCCATTGTGAGGGATATAAGAAACAAGACAAACATCTACTTACCTCCAGTGCTCTCGCAATGCCTCCGGTGTCCTGCTCATGTCCCCAGCAACAGCAGTCTTCTTGAAACTGCAGTGTGACTGTTGTCAATGGAAGCCCCCAGGCCCAATATGTCACACTACAGCTCAGCAAATAAGTGGCCACAGCCATGACCTGCCTTAGCCAGCGAGTCGCCGAGTGACAGTATGACACATTAGGCCCAGATGTTTCCGGGGATGACAGTCACAATGAAGCTCAAAAGGATTATCGCTACAGGGGACCAGAGCAGGACACCAGAATCACCGCGGGAACACTGGAGGTAGGTAGATGTTTATTTTATAATATTTTAGATTATATTTTAATGATTACCATAAAATTATAAAACCCTCGAGAAATATAGTCAGATAATTCAGTTTACATCATTGGATTGAATGGGGTTTGTGCCAATCCGAGCAGGTCGGCTGTAGATTTTTGAGCTTCTTCTCACCAATTGGTGCCAAGGAGGCACAAAACTAATGTGAATGCTCCTTGGTTCTCTAGGTATATTGAAGCATAAACTACTTTAACCTGTGAAATAAGGTAGGGGCAGAGACTCACCAAGGCCCAGGCCATTTTACGCTTGAGCTCCTCCAGCTTTTCCTTCATTTCACCAAGTGAAGCCAGACTTTTAAACTTCTCCTCTTTTTCCATGCATTCTCGCTTCAGCTCCTGAAGCCTCTACAAATGGGATAAAATAGCAACTTAAAGGGGTATTCCAGGGGAATTTTTATATATATATCTCAACTGGCTGCAGAAAGTTAAACAGATTTGTAAATTCTTGTAGTGAGAAACAGCGTTCGGTACAGCCAACCGTGCAGCCTGATGTTCACTCTTAGTTGAACAGGTGTATATGTATGTCGCTGCTTGTGGGGTGCTCAGCCAGGACAGAGTCATGAGTCAAACATTTGAGAGAGCATGGAAAATAAGCGGCACTCACCACAGACAGCTAGCGACAACTTGTTTATTTCTTAGGCGTGCAGTTAAAACATGCAGGTGCAGGGAGACAGGGACGCCGGGGAATCCGGCTGACTAGTCACAGCCGTATCGTGCTTCCGCACTTCGTCAGACCATCTCATCCACTGGGAGCTCACCAGGTAAATACCTGCCGGGCTCCACCCATGGGCGGTCATTTCTGTTACATATAAGTGCAAGTGCAAAAATACAAAAACGTAGAAAACGTAGAAAAACATTTAAAAACAGAAACTTAGCCGAGATTCGTACTCCTGTAACAAGGACAGGGTTAAAGAAATATACTTAGATCAAGTTTATCGTTCAAGCCGAGGTGTCCTTGTGCGTTCGTGCGCATTATCCATCAGGCCTCGGCTTGAACTAACAACTTGCGCCTGTCTGAACCGTCTGCACTATCAATTCTTTCAATCCCAAAGAATTTTAATGATTTTGGGTCCCCTGCATGCATATTAATTACATGATCGGTTACTCTTGGCGATCCTTTCCTCGATTTAATCGAGTATAGGTGTTCCCGAAATCTTTGGTGCATTGGTCTGGTAGTGCTGCCGACGTAAAATCGGCCGCAATCGCACACCAGGCCATACACCACAAATTTTGTCTTGCAACAAAAGAGATCCCTGCACTTAATATCCACACCTCCAATTGTAATAACTTTTTCACAAATCAAAGAAGGACACCATTTGCATGCTCCACACCTGTAATTTCCTTTTGGGCTGCTAGATTGTAACCAATTTGGATTAGATTTACTGGAGGAAAATTTACTTTTTGTAAGATTTGTAAATTACTTCCATTAAAAAATCCTAATTCTTCCAATAATTATCAGCTGCTGAAGTTGAGTTGTTCTCTTCTGTCTGGCAATATTGCTCTCTGCTGACATCTCTGCTTGTCTCGGGAACTGCAGAGTAGTAGAGGTTTGCTATGGGGTTTTGCTTCTACTCTGGACAGTTCCTGAGACAGGTGTCATCAGAGAGCACTTAGAGAGAAAAGAACAACTCAACTACAGCAGCTCATAAGTACTGAAAAGATTAAGATTTTTTTTTTTAATAGAAGTAATTTACAAATCTGTTTAACTTTCTGGAACCAGTTGATATATATATAAAAAAGTTTTTTTTCCCTGGATAACCCCTTTAAAATATTACTAAGGCTGAGCTGACAGAGGCTCCGTCACAGAGTCTCAAAGATCTGATGCAAACAATACCACAGCATGCATCACTGTTCTTTCCTTTAAAACGGCAGACAAAAGGTCAAAAGAAAGTCAAAAGGCACCGTCAGTATCTGTAATGTGACAAACCCGCCATTGCTGTCCTAATTTTCATAACATAAACCAAGATGGCAGTGTGAACAGAGCCAAAAGACTAATTCATATGTAGACTCTTTGGGGGGGAATTCATCAAGTTGTGCTTACATACACTGTTTTCCATGGTGTAAGTGTTTCTTACGTGTGACACATTTATCATACTATCACAGGGGGTTGATATATTTGTCATACATAAGCAAAAACACTTTTTAAGCTACATAAGCAAAAACCAAGAAATGACTTCAGAACACCACTTTGTAACACCACCTCTTCTCTGTGACTTTTCTGCTCTAAAGCCGCATTTGTGACAAAAATGTTAGATATATATGTATTTATAAAAAAAAATTTCTACCACTTTTTTCCCCTAAATGTACTAACCAATTTTTTGTATGTTTTTTTTCCCCCCTCATTTCAGTTTTGAGTATGCAAAGGACTACTTCGGACTACGGTGCCCAGCATTTTTTTTGTTTAATATAAATAAAATGGTTAACGAGGGCTTGTGGGGGAGTGTTTTTTTTTTTTTAATCAAATTTTTTATAAACTGTTTTTTTTTTTTAGTTTTCTTAACAGACTTAGTAGTGGAAGCTGTCTTATAGACGGAATACATTGCCAAGCCGGGGCTTAGTGACAGCCCCAAAAACAGCTAGCGCTAACCCCAATTATCACCCGGGTACCCACCACAGGGGTGCCGGGAAGAGCAGGTACAAACAGGTCTGGAGCTTCATAAATGGCACTCGTGAGCCTAGTCGGTAACAGGCTGGCATTATTTAGGCTGGGGAGGGCCAGTAACAATGGTCCTCGCCCACCATTGTAACGTCAGGCTGTTGCTGCTTGGTTGGTATCTGGCTGAGAGTGAAAATACGGGGAACCACAAAAAATTTTTGCATAAATTAAATAAATTTAAAAAAATAAAAGACGCAAATAGTTCTCAGTATTTTCACGCTCAGCACAATACCAACCAAGCAGCAACAGCTTGACGTTACCAGGGTGGGCGAGGATCATTGTTACTGGCCCTCTCCAGCCTAAATAACGCCAGCCTGTTACCGCCTAGGACCAGGAGCGCCATTTTTTACACTTTGGGTCTGTTGGTACTAGCTCTTCTCGGCACCCCTGTGGTGGTGGTTATCGGGGTAATAATTGGGGATTAGCGCTAGCTGTTTTTGGCGCTAACGCTAAGCCCGGCTTAGTAATGGATTCATTAGTAATTGATTCAGTCTATTAGACAGCTTCCACTACTAAGCCTGTTATAAAAAATAAAAAAAAACACGGAAATATGTAAATAAATTCCAGTAGTTGCTAAACTACAACCTCCATCCCATGACGGGAGTTGAAATTTAACAGCAGCAAGCCTCCAGTTTAGCAACAGCTGGAGGCACCTTGTTCCTAAACTACAGGTCCCATCTTGGGAGTTGTAGTTTAGCAACAGCCAGGGAAGCCCGCTTAACTCACTGTCGCCTGCGCCGCATGACTACAGCTCCCAGCATGTCCTCACTGTAAGGGCATGCTGGGAGTTGTAGTTGTGAGGTGGGGGGCTGGTGGGAAATGTGTGGGCGGGTGACAGGAAAGCATGTCACCCACTCGCACATCTCCCACCTGCCTGTGCAACATGACTACAACTCCCAGCATGCCCTTACAGCAAGGACATGCTGGGAGTTGTAGTTGTGTGGTGCGAGGGGGGCGGGTGATCGATGCGGGCGGGCGGTGGGGAGCGGAGCCGGCTGGGTACCATGAATATAACACTACGGCATTGTCATTTCATATTCCCCACCTGGAGCTGTGATTGGCCAGCTAGCTAATGCAAGACTACAACTCCCAGCATGTTCTCACTGTAAAGGCAAGCTGCAAGTTGTAGTCTTACAACAGCGGGTGGTATATGCGGGCCGCCAGTGATAGATGCGGGCAGCGGGTAATGGATGCGGGCGGGCAGCAGGTGTTAGACGCAGATGGACTTCAGGACTTTTTCTAAGCCAACTTTTTTTTTGGTGTAGATTTGAGACTTTTTAGGCCGCTCGCGACTTTTTGTGCAACTTTGAATCAAAAGTAAAAACAGATGTCGTGTAAAACAGTTGGAAAGTGAGAAATTGAACAGGCCGGCGAACCACAAAAAGTCCTGTAAATCCCTTGCTAAATTCCCCACTTTGTGACCAAATGCTTTTCAGATTTTCTTTTTTTTTTTTTTTAACAAAACAACCAATACATATAATTTTTAATCTATTCATTTTTAACAAAAGACACAGAAGTATGTGGTTTATTTAACTAAGGCTTTGGTCAGTGTTTTCCAAACAGTGTCTCCAGCTGTTGCAAACCTACAACTCCCAGCAAGCCCAGACAACCTTTGGAAAACACTGGCGGCCCTTCAGCTGTAGCTTTACAACACCTGGAGGGTCGCAGGTTAGACATGGAGGTACGAAGGCTGTGTTTCCCAACCAGGGTGCCTCCAGGTGTTGCAAAACTATAACTCCCAGCATTCGCTATCCGGGCATGCTTTGAGTTGTAGTTTTGCAACCATCTGGCACCATGGTTGGGAAACACTGTACTAAGGGTACACTGACACGTTGCAGATATTCTGCAGATTTTGACTTTCCTATTAAAGTTAATTGGGAAATTCTGCAGCACATTCGTCACAGGTAACCAAACCCTAAAAAGTAAAGTCCCTCATGAATATTAGGAACAGTAACTACTCTTATACCAGCCTTTCCTTTACAGTGCCACTGAGTGATGAACAACCTCTTACCTCAGCTCCAAAATTGATCTGGTCTCGAGTTCTGGTCTTAGTCTCCATGATATAGGAGTAATCTTCCTTCATTTGATCCAACTGTGTTGCCTTCATAAAAAACTAAAATAAAAAAACATTGAATTGCTATCAGAGAATAACCGCACACCATTGGACTATTGGGTGTAACAATAATACGTTTTTCTACATTCTACTTCTCTTAATTTATATAGCACCAACATCTTCTGCAGCAATTTTACTATTCTGGTGGTATGTGTGTGTATGTGTATATATATATATATATATATATATATATATATATATATATATATATATAACATATAAAACATAAAGGATGACCGCAGCACTCAATAGTAGTGAAAATATCAAAAAAGTGGCTTTATTCCAAAAGCAAACAGCAGCGACGTTTCGGTGTTCTCACAACACCATTCTCAAGCTTGAGAATGGTGTTGTGAGAACACCGAAACGTCGCTGCTGTTTGCTTTTGGAATAAAGCCACTTTTTTGATATTTTCACTACTATTGAGTGCTGCGGTCATCCTTTATGTTTTGTATGAATTGGACCCAAGACCAGGGCCCCTAGACTGCTTGCACCATATCCATTTTTTCGGAAGTGCTGCCTACCAAAAAAGCTATATATATATATATATATATATATATATATATATATATACACATATATATATATATATATATATATACACACACACACACACACACACACACACACACACAGTAAACTATCAATTCAAACAAGAGTTCAAGAGAGCTTACAATTTATAAGGAAATAGGAGACACAAGAGGAGTGAGGACCCTGATCACAAGAGCTTACAATCTATAAGGAAATAGGAGACACAAGAGGAGTGAGGACCCTGATCACAAGAGCTTACAATCTATAAGGAAATAGGACACAAGAGGAGTGAGGACCCTGATCACAAGAGCTTACAATCTATAAGGAAATAGGAGACAAGAGGAGTGAGGACCCTGATCACAAGAGCTTACAATCTATAAGGAAATAGGAGACACAAGAGGAGTGAGGACCCTGATCACAAGAGCTTACAATCTATAAGGAAATAGGACACAAGAGGAGTGAGGACCCTGATCACAAGAGCTTACAATCTATAAGGAAATAGGAGACAAGAGGAGTGAGGACCCTGATCACAAGAGCTTACAATCTATAAGGAAATAGGAGACACAAGAGGAGTGAGGGCCCTGATCACAAGAGCTTACAATCTATAAGGAAATAGGGGACAAGAGGAGTGAGGACCCTGATCACAAGAGCTTACAATCTATAAGAAAATAGGAGACAAGAGGAGTGAGGACCCTGATCACAAGAGCTTACAATCTATAAGGAAATAGGGGACAAGAGGAGTGAGGGCCCTGATCACAAGAGCTTACAATCTATAAGGAAATAGGGGACACAAGAGGAGTGAGGACCCTGATCACAAGAACTTACAATCTATAAGGAAATAGGAGACACAAGAGGAGTGAGGACCCTGATCACAAGAGATTACAATCTATAAGGAAATAGGAAACAAGAGGAGTGAGGACCCTGATCACAAGAGCTTACAATCTATAAGGAAATAGGACACAAGAGGAGTGAGGACCCTGATCACAAGAGCTTACAATCTATAAGGAAATAGGGGGACACAAGAAGAGTGAGGACCCTGATCACAAGAGCTTACAATCTATAAGGAAATAGGAGACACAAGAGGAGTGAGGACCCTGATCACAAGAGCTTACAATCTATAAGGAAATAGGGGGACACAAGAGGAGTGAGGACCCTGATCACAAGAGCTTACATTCTATAAGGAAATACGAGACACAAGAGGAGTGAGGACCCTGATCACAAGAGCTTACAGTCTATAAGGAAATAGGGAGACACAAGAGGAGTGAGGACCCTGATCACAAGAGCTTACAATCTATAAGGAAATAGGGGGACACAAGAGGAGTGAGGACCCTGATCACAAGAGTTTACAATCTATAAGGAAATACTGTAGGAGACAAGAGGAGTGAGGACCCTGATCACAAGAGCTTACAATCTATAAGGAAATAGGAGACACAAGAGGAGTGAGGACCCTGATCACAAGAGCTTACAATCTATAAGGAAATAGGAGAAACAAGAGGAGTGAGGACCCTGATCACAAGAGCTTACAATCTATAAGGAAATAGGGAGACAAGAGGAGTGGGGACCCTGATCAGAAGAGCTTACAATCTATAAGGAAATAGGGAAAGACAAGAGGAGTGAGGACCCTGATCACAAGAGCTTACAATCTATAAGGAAATAGGAGACACAAGAGGAGTGAGGACCCTGATCACAAGAGCTTACAATCTATAAGGAAATAGGAGACACAAGAGGAGTGAGGACCCTGATCACAAGAGATTACAATCTATAAGGAAATAGGGGGACACAAGAGGAGTGAGGACCCTGATCACAAGAGCTTACAATCTATAAGGAAATAGGACACAAGAGGAGTGAGGACCCTGATCACAAGAGCTTACAATCTATAAGGAAATAGGGGGACACAAGAGGAGAGAGGACCCTGATCACAAGAGCTTACAATCTATAAGGGAATAGGAGACAAGAGGAGAGAGGACCCTGATCACAGGAGCTTACAATCTATAAGGAAATAGGAGACAAGAGGAGTGAGGACCCTGATCACAAGAGCTTACAATCTATAAGGAAATACTGTAGGAGACAAGAGGAGTGAGGACCCTGATCACAAGAGCTTACAATCTATAAGGAAATAGGAGACACAAGAGGAGTGAGGACCCTGATCACAAGAGCTTACAATCTATAAGGAAATAGGAGAAACAAGAGGAGTGAGGACCCTGATCACAAGAGCTTACAATCTATAAGGAAATAGGGAGACA
The DNA here is from genome assembly GCF_029499605.1 of Hyla sarda. Taxonomy (NCBI): domain Eukaryota; kingdom Metazoa; phylum Chordata; class Amphibia; order Anura; family Hylidae; genus Hyla; species Hyla sarda. Next base: position 64,508,185 of record NC_079191.1, read on the forward strand.
AGAGGAGTGGGGACCCTGATCACAAGAGCTTACAATCTATAAGGAAATAGGGAAAGACAAGAGGAGTGAGGACCCTGATCACAAGAGCTTACAATCTATAAGGAAATAGGAGACACAAGAGGAGTGAGGACCCTGATCACAAGAGCTTACAATCTATAAGGAAATAGGAGACACAAGAGGAGTGAGGACCCTGATCACAAGAGCTTACAATCTATAAGGAAATAGGGGGACACAAGAGGAGTGAGGACCCTGATCACAAGAGCTTACAATCTATAAGGAAATAGGAGACACAAGAGGAGTGATGACCCTGATCACAAGAGCTTACAATCTATAAGGAAATAGGAGACACAAGAGGAGTGAGGACCCTGATCACAAGAGATTACAATCTATAAGGAAATAGGAGACACAAGAGGAGTGAGGATCCTGATCACAAGAGCTTACAATCTTGGGTTGAGACAAAAGGTAGAACATACAGTAACATTGTACTACAAATCACCTTGTATTTGTCTGTCTCATTCTTAGACTGCAGGAAATGTTTGCTCATCTCTTGTGTTAGAACAGATACTGGATTGTCAACCTACATAGAAATGCAGTATGGAAATTATAATTTAAATACATACAAAACTAGAAGAAGGTGAAAAGTTTTATCTTTGATTACTCTAATGCATTTAAAAAAAATCATGAATAAAATTTCAAAAATTCTATGTCTTAAAATGAGAATCCACTGTTTTGTTTCAGCCTGTGTGTCTCTTAAAACACTACAATAACACACACAGGTAACCCCTGTACTGATTTCCATATTCAAATCAGCTTTCAATGAAAAACCATCATCCACCGACTTCAATGGAAAATTTCACAACCACTTAAACATCTCTGCGGATTTCAAAAAGTGTCAGATTTCTCAAGGAGAGAAAAAAAAAAGTAACATGGCAATTCTGTATGGATATTCCAACTTAAATCAATAGAATCAATAGCTTTAAAATCTGCATCAAAACCCTGAAGTATTTCAGATTTGGATTCCACAGATTTTTGAGGTAGAATGTGCTGAATAAAAAAGCCTAAATACTATTTGCCAACATATATTGTGAAAATTTGCAGCCAGTGGGGATATTAAAGGGAATCTGTCACATGTTTTATGCAGCCCAAACCGCATGCAGCATGAAACAGGTGCAGGGAGGGGGCCCAGAAACACAATGATTTACTCTGAAGTGCTCGGGTGTTTCAGTCACTCCGGTCTCTGGGAACTGTCTCAAGGAAAACTTAGCTGTGTCCCTGCTCTTTTAAACTTTGATTTACCCACAAAAGTGCAGGTGTTTCAGATAAATCATAGGGCCCCCCCTCTCCCTGCACCCGATTCATGCTACCTACGGTCTGGGCAGCATAACACAGGGGACAGATTCCCTTTAACACCCTAAGGACCCAAGGTGTACCTGTACGTCCTGAGTCCCGTTACCGGGGTTTAAAGCGTTGTCACGAGCGGAGATCACTTCAAATCCGTTGGGTCCCCACTGCTATCAGCAGCAAGGACCCAGGGTTAATGCTGGGCACTGCCGATCGGGCCAATGCCCGGCATTAACCCTTTAGATGCCACGATCAAAGTTAATTGCAGTGTCTAAAGGGAAAGTAAATCATCTTGGCAGCTCAGCTGATCGGGACTATCATGACAGAATTGCGATGTCCCCATCAGCTTACTGGATAACAAGAGGGACCTCCCCTGCCTCCTGGTCATCTGTCCAGTGATCTACTGCTCCAAGCCTGCTAAGCAGGCTGGAGCAGCAGAGTGTCGATAACGCTGACCAGTGCTATGCTATGGCATAGCATTGATCAGTGTATGCAATCAAAAGACTGCATGGTATAGCCGCCTGTGCAAAAAAATACATACAAAAAAATACAAAAAAAAAAAATTAATAAACGTGAGTAAGCGCCCCCCCCCTTAATAAAAGTTTGAATCCCCCACTTTTCCTTTTTTTTTTTAAAGATAAAATGTCATAAAAAAAAAAAAAATCATGTGGTACCGACGCGTGTGTAAATGTCCGAACTATTAAAATAAGGTTAGCTAAATCGCACCGTCGGTGGCGTACACGTAAAATTGTGCATTTTTGTTCACTTCATATACCATAAAAATAATAAAAAGCAATCATAAAGTCCCATCAAAACAAAAATGGTACCGATTAAAAACTAGAGACAACGGCGCTAAAGCGCAAAAAAAAAAAAGCCCTCATATAGCCAAATATACGGAAAAATAAAAAAGTTACAGGGGTCAGAAGATGCCAATTTTAAACATACTAATTTTGGTGCATGTAGTTTATAATTTTTTAAAGTATTAAAATAAAATAAAACCCATATAAATTGGGTATCCTTGTAACCATATGGACCTACAGAATAAAAATAAGGTGTCATTTTTACCGAAAAGTGCACTGCATAGAAACAAGAGCCCCCAAAATTCACAAAATGGTTTATTTTACCCCACAATTTTTTTTTTGTTTTGCCGCAGATTTTATTATAACATAAGTGATGTCATTACAAAGTACAATTGGTGTCGCAAAAAAACATGACCTTATATGGGTCTGTAGGTGCAAAATTGAAAGTGTTATGATTTTTAGAAGGGAAGGAGGAAAAAACGAAAATGGAAAAATGAAAATTTTAAAGGTGAAAATGGGCTGAGTCCTTAAGGGGTTAATATTGTAAAGCACAATAAAAGATTCCAACCATCACAATTTTAATCACGTTACCTGTATGTTGAAATGGTCAAGGATTGCTGTGAGTTCTTCTTTCTTAGAGGAAATCAATGAGCCTTTAAAATAATAATAAAAAAATAAATTGTAAGTGATATTTAATGGAGTAGCTGTCCATAGCAACTAATGAGATTTTTTTTTCAATATGGCCTCTCCAAAATGAGAACGGGAATCTTATTGGTTGCCAAGGATTATAGCTACAGTTTTTCTTCGCCCAAGTTCCGATACGTCGCCCTCTTTCCATTTTCTGCACAATTACGATGGAGCAAAAAAGCATTGATGAAGAATAATCCAGACCAAGACAAACAATTAACAAGCGCCTAGATCATTCTTATGTGTAAAACGCATGTACACCTACATAAAATGTTATATTCACTCGGAGCTGAATAGGGGATAAGATGTCTAGCAGGGGAGTACCCCTTTAACTTGTCCCCTATCCACAGGATAGAAGATAAGTAGCTGATTGCGGGGGTACCGACCGTTGGAGCCCCCCCATGATCACCGGGACAGAACCCTGGCGCTCTCAGTGCGGAGCTTGTGTCGTCTACCGATAGATGGCACGTGCTTCATTCATTTCTATGGATAGGGGATAAGTTATTTTTCGCCGGAGGTCTCCTTTAATACTTACCCTTCTATACAGTGCAGGGCAAGAAAGACACATTGTAATGCCTTCTTAGTGGCTCATATGCATCTTCCAGGTTCTGCGGTGTATGGTAGAAGAAGAAAAAACAGAGCTGCCATCACATGACAGCCTTCTATTCTTCACAGCAGAAAGAAGTGGTTGTTTTTTTGACAAGCACAACTTTCTATAGCATTTCTATGACTGTGTGGTGATGGTCGCAGGCATTAAAGGAGTAGTCTGCGTATTAAAACATGCTGGAACCGCAATGAATAAAGAACAAACAAATAAGCAAATAAAATATAACACATAATCACTTATCTTGCCCTCTCGGGAGTCCATCTGTGAAGTCTTCCAGTCCCCTGATAAGTTTTCTGGCTGCTACTTGGAAGCTATGTCTGTGCAGTGACAGCCCGCCAATCACATGATGTAGTGTCCCACTTTAGTTAGTGAATGGCTGAGCAGGTCGTCACTATGAAACAGTGGGGGACAAGACGTCTTTTTTTTCCCATGGCAGTGCCAACACAATGGATGATTTTTTTTTTTATTACCAGGTATACCCCCTTTAAAGTAGATATCCAGGATAAAAAAAAATAAAAAATACTTAGCCCCCATCCTGAAGATAAGAAATAAGTTTCAACTTGCGGGGGGTCTGACCTCTGGGACCCCGCGATATCCCGTACAGGGCCCGGCTCTCCGGCTCTGCCATAGAGTTGTATTGAGGGGGACGTGTCAGCCGCAGCTTTGCGCGGTGGTCGACACGCCCCCTTCTCGTGGGCTGCTGGGATACAGGAGATCGCAGGGGGTCCCAGCGGTTGGATCCCCCTGCGATCTAAAACTTATCCCCAATCCTTAGCATAGGGGATATGTTTTTCAATCCTGAACTACCCCTTTAAGTTCTAATCATGTAGGGTAAACCAAATCTTGAGCAAAACAGTAACACACATTAGAAATAACCCACAAGAGGTGACTTGTCATAGAAATTCTGAAACAAATCTACCTGACAGTAAGAAGTGTGGTGCACATCACTTGTATCTACCTGTGGAACTTTTCATTTTATAACTGCGACCACCATCTGCTGTAAGGCGCTGCTGTACAATAATGGACTCTCCATACACGTCAGGTCTGAAGGCATCCTGTCCTCTGTTCCGCAATTTAATGGTAACATCAGCAGAACTGAAATCAAAGAGTTAACATTACAAGGAATATCAAGGAACAAAAATAAATAGACAGAGCTAGTTTCTTCCAAAAACCGCACCACACTTTATTACAATTTGGTTCCATTAGCTTCAAAGGAACTGAGCTGCAATAGCACACACAACCTGAGGAGAAGTGTGGCGCTGTTCTTGGAAGAAATTGCTCCATTTGCTAATCCTGAATCCCCCCATTTAATAAATGTGCATGACTCATCATAAATTTATGGTAATTATAATGGTTTTTAAAATAGATTAGTTACTGATCATCACAGTTAGGGATGTCCCGATACAGATACTGGACATTTGCACGAGTACTTATACCAAATGTCCCCGATACCTGATCCGATAACTGCCGGCGGGAGTCCCCCAGCAGCTTTCATGGAGGTGCGGTAAGCCGCCTGCACTCTCCGCTCCCGAGCTATGATCTGCAGCTAAGCACACATCACAGCCGGGACCTGCATTAAAGGGGTACTCCGGTGAAATTTTATTTTTTTTAAATCAACTGGTGCCAGAAAGTTAAACAGATTTGTAAATTACTTCTATTAAAAAATCTTAATCCTTCCTGTACTTATTAGCTGCTGAATACTACAGTGGAAATTCTTTTCTGTTTGAAACACAGAGCTGTCTGCTGACATCATGAGCACAGTGCTCTCTGCTGACATCTCTGTCCATTTAAGGAACTGTCCAGAACAGCATATGTTTGCTATGGAGATTTCCTTTTACTCTGGACAGTTCCTAAAATGGACAGAGATGTCAACAGAGAGCACTGTGCTCGTGATGTCAGCAGACAGCTCTGTGTTTCAAACAGAAAAGAATTTCCACTGTAGTATTCAGCAGCTAATAAGTACATGAAGTATTAAGATTTTTTAATAGAAGTAATTTACAAATCTGTTTAACTTTCTGGCACCAGTTCTTTTTTTTTTTTTATGAAGTTTTTCACCGGAGTACCCCTTTAACCCTTTAGACACCGCAATCAAAGTTGATCGGGGTGTCTAAAAGTCCTGAGATGTACTGCCAGTTAGCTCAGGGATGCTGATCGTGGATGCCACGTGCTCACCGTGGTGTAATGGCGGTGTCCCGATCAGGTGTGAGGACAGCCGAAGGTCCATTACCCTGCTCCGTGCTTCCAATAGTCAATCCTTTATTGCTGCCAGCCATGGAAGACAGTAGAAAGGAGCACCAATCACACTGATCACTGCTATGCTATGGCATAGCATTGATCAGTATGCAATCTACAGATTGCATGTAATAGTCCCATATGGCGACTAAAAAAGTAAAAAACAAAAATGTGTAAAAGATTTTTTGCACTCATAAAATCTCTTTCTCATAGCCTTTATTGGGGGACACAGATGCAGTCGGGTATATGCTTTTGCCATTAGGAGGCGCTGATACTATGGGGAAAAAAAAAAGCCAGCTCCTCCCTGGCAGGATATACACGTCCCCTGGAAGTGACGTAATCAGTTTTGTCACAAAGCAGTAGGAGAAGCCAACAAGAGATATGTCCGAAGGACCCTAGAAAGGAAAAACTCTGATAAAACCCCAGAACCGAAAAAGATTATCCAGACAAGACATGAAGAAAGGGGTGGGTGCTGTGTACCTCAATGAATGTTACGAGAAAGATTTTACGGCGAGTCCTAAAAATCTACTTTTCTCGGTCGCTCTTCATTGGGGGACACAGATACTGATGGGACGTACCAAACCAGTCCCCCAGGGTGGGAAAAACGAGAGAGAGAGTCAGTCCAGAGACTGAACCAAAACCGCTGCAAAGCCTACAGGCGAGGCCCTGGGCCAAGAGGCAATCGAGGCAAGAATAAGCATCTGGAAGCTCCCATAACCAATGGAGGGGGGGGGGGGGGGGACGCCAGGGAAGAAACCTTCCGGTGCAGAGACCAAAGACCTGATGGTTGCATAGAGGAACAAGAATTGTCGTCCCGGTCGCACACCATCCTGGAAGAAGCCAAGTCACAGGAAACCCTGGAGCCAGCCAGAGGACCATCCTGGCAGGAAAACGCAATGGAAAGGATAACGACAAGAGAACCTCATCCAGAGAGACAACCAATACAAGAGAACATGGCGAGAAAACACTAAGGAAATCTGCATACACCTGGGAAGAAGGTGAGCCCAAGTAAGGTGGAGGCTCGAACCTCTGGAAAACAGGGCCGTCTGCTGAGAGGTGCGGTGAATGCTAAAATAAACAGAACCAAAAGGCTTCAGGTACCAGAACCATCCTCCCAGAAACACACCACGGGACTTGGGAGGAAAAAGCCTCAAAGTTATGACCCTGAGCCAGAACCGCAGTCAAGAGCAGGACGAGGGAAATAAATCCACACAAATAGAAATCTGGCCAGACTGGTGTAATCCAAATGAACAGAACCACCCTCTGTCCTGGGTGACACTGACCCCGAAGGAGGAGAAGGGGGGAAAGCGGCAAACAAGCGGCCGAAGTGTGAGAGCAAACCCAGCCACAGCGAAAAGCACCGGGGGAATGTACTTCTGAGACAAGACTAGAAGTAGTGCGGTTAAGCGACACCGCCACAGGGAAGGCAGAAAGGAGCTGGGCAAGAGTACCACGCATACCCCAGGTTCCAGCCCTCACTACGGCTCCAAGAGCAGGAAGGCCGTTCAAGGGAGAAAGACACCCCAGGTGTCCAAGAGGGTACCCAATGCATGAAAACTCCCCGGCACCTGAGAACATGAACTAAGAGGGAAGAATAAGTAGAACAAGCCTTGGACCCCACTGGTTCGAATGGACCCGAAGACCCCGAGGCAAAGGCCCAACAGGACGGAACCAGAGAAGGAGGGGAAAGGGAGCCTAACTAGAAGTCCCAGGTGCCAGGCACCGAAAGGCTAACTCCAGCAGACTGTAGGGTCAAGTGCGGCGAAACTGACCAAATAAGAAGAATGGACCCACCATCCAGGAGGTCGCCACCAAGGGAGAAGGAAAATGGTGGCAGGAACCACAACACAGATGGACCAGACCGCCGCAGATGAGCCATCCATGACCGCAGACACCGCTCCAGCATCTGAACAGCAGGCAACTAAGAAAGGAGGGAGGAGTGTCAGGCTAATAGGAAGCCGTGATTACAGGCATAGCTGGCAGGACCCTCTCCTGATTGCTCAGGGCAGAACAGCAATTCAGCGTAAGGGGAGAGAGAAGGCACTACAACGGCAGTATTCAGTTGTTGAGAAAGCAGACACTGTGTAGCCGAGCATCAGAGGGTGAGAATAGCAACCCCTGCAAAAACATACCAAGGCATGGAGAAGCAGTGCACATGCTCTGAGAAAACCAGGACACCCGTTCTAGGAAAGACAAGACTACAAATGCCAATAAGGTGCATGCGCATCAACATACAGTTGAGGAGGTACGTCCCAAAAAGGGACAAAACCCTGGTCCTTGGAATAAAAGGCAGATACTTGACAACCAAGCCATTCTGGCCCTTGCCTAAAGGCAACGGCTCAGTCGACTGAGCCGCCAGCGTAAAAAAAGGACACTTACCGTAAAATCTCTTTCTGGAAGGATCCATTGGGGGACACAGACCGTGGGTGTATGATGCTGTCTCTATGAGGTGTGACACTATGGTAGTAAAAAAAACTTGGCTCCTCCCAGCAGGATATACCCGCCTTCAGGCTCTGAGCTAATCAGTTTAAATTCCAGAGCAATAGGAGGAGACCAACAGGTCAGAGAAAAACCCAAAACTGTCCGAGAACCAGAAGAAAAAACATAACTGAACACACCCTCGGACAGAGAACCAAAGGAAAATTCCAAAGGAGCTGTGTCCCCCAATGGATCCTTTGAGAAAGATTTTACAGTAAGTGTCAAAAAATCTCCTTTATCGGCTCCATTGGGGGACACAGACCGTGGGACATACCAAAACCGTCCCTTGGGTGGGCAGATAAGCAGTCAGGCAGACGGCCGTTCCACGGCCGCCTGCAACACTTTACATCCCAGACTAGCATCAGCCGATGCGAAGGTATGAACTCAGTAGAACATCGAGAAAGTGTGCAAAGACGACCAGGTAGCGGCCTTGCAAATCTGCGAGGACGAGGCTCTATTCTGCAGAGCCCAGGATGCCCCAACAGAACGGGTAGAATGAGCCACAACCCTGAAAGGAGGAATCTTCCCCTTACAGCGATAGGCTTCCGAAATGGCGGACCAAATCCACTGAGAAATGGTGGCCTTGGAAGCAGGTTGTCCCTTGCGACAACCTTCCGTAAGGACGAAAAAGGAATCACACTGACGAAATGAAGAAGTGATGGAGAGATAAGACCGAACAGCCCGAACTACATCCAGCTTGTGTAGTAAGCGCTCCTTAGGATGAGAAGGAGCAGGACAAAAGGACGGGAGGACAATGTCCTCATTGAGATGAAAGGCTGAGACCACCTTAGGCAAAAAGGACGGATCTGGCTGGAAAACAACCTTGTCCTGGTGGATCACCAGAAACGGAGAACGGCAGGAAAGAGCTGCCAATTCAGACACCCTCAAGATGGAGGTGAAGCAACAAGAAACGTCACTTTCCAAGAAAGAAGGAGGAGAGACACCTCTCTAAGGGGTCAAAGGGTGCACCCTGGAGGGCACTCAGAACCAATTTCAAGTCCCAAGGGGGAGAGGGTGACCGATAAGGAGGAACAGCGTGCGCCACTCCTTGAAGGAAGGTCCGGACATTAGAATTAGAAGCCAGGGGCCGCTGGAAAAGAACAGCAAGGGCCGAAACCTGACATTTAAGGGAACTGAGAGACAACCAGAGTTCCAACCCCAACTGCAAAAAGGAGAGAAGACGTGGAACCGACAAGGTTACCAGGGAGAGGTCCTGAGCTTCACACCAACGAAAATAAGACCGCCAAGTACGGTGGAAAATTCTTGGGGAGGAGGGCTTACGAGCCCTGAGTGGTGTAAATGACTTGGGAAGAGAACCCGCAGGCCCTCAAAACCGAAGTGTCAACCGCCACGCCGTGAAATGCAGCGACTGTAAATTGGGGTGGCAAAGAGGACCCAGAGAGAGCAGGTCCGGGCGGAGAGGAAGGCGCAGTGGAGCGTCGTCCAGCAGCCTGACTACGTCGGCGTACCACGACCTTCGGGGCCAATCTGGAGCTACCAGAATGGCGGGAACGTCCTCTGCCTTGAGCTTCCCTGGGAAGGAGCGGAAGAGGAGGGAACAGCAGATAGGGTAGGGAAAACCCCCCCCCTAATGAATCACTAGGGCGTCCACAGCCAGAGCCTGAGGGTCCCGGGACTTGGACATAAAAGGAAGGATCTTCTGATTGTGCCAGGACGCAAAGAGGTCCACGTCCGGAATGCCCCAGAGGTCGCAGAGCTGCGCGAAGACCTCCGGATGTAGAGACCACTCGCCGGGGTCGATTGAGGACCGAATGAGGAAGTCAGCTTCCCAGTTGAGGACCCCCAGAATGTGAATCGCCGAAATGGCCGGAACCTTGCTCTCCGCCCAGGTGAGAATCTTGGTCACCTCGGCCATGGCTGCCAAGCTGTGCCGCCCTGTCGATTTATGTACGCCATGGCCGTGGCGTTGTCCGACTGAACAGGACAGGACGGGACTGAAGACGGGACTCCCAATGAAGACAAAGAAGAATCGCCCTGTAATTCCAATATGTTTATCGGAAAAAGGGCCTCCTGGGGGGACCAGAGTCCCTGAACCATCCAATCCCTGAACACGCCGCCCCAGCTCGACAGGCTGGCATCCGTTGTAACAACCTGCCAGTGAAGGGGAAGAAACGGCCGCCCTTGGAGAAGAAACGGGAGCGGAGCCACCGGAGCAGAGACTGACGGACCCTGCGAGGGAGAACAGGTGCTAACGATTGAATAAATATTCATCCGTTAAGACCAGTTATAACATCCCTCATGTATGGCCGTAACACCTCTTCCTACAGACTCCCACAGCCGGGACTACTACTCCTCCCATCATGGAACAGACTTGTTTCCATGATGGAGTAGTAATTCCCTGGCTGCGGGAGTCTGCAGCTGGGGAGGCTACATTAGTGTTTGTACTGCAACCCCCATCATGGAACAGAGTCTGTTCAATGATGATGGTTGTAGTACATGGACTGAGGGATTGATCGCATCGCGTTTCACTTCTGAGACCCCATGCAATCTGAAGTTATTAAGCAGGGGAGCGGCGGCATGGTCCGCAAACCTGCGATGTATCGTGTGTGGTCAGTACTGAGGAGCCATTCAGGGCTCTCAGCGGGAGATTTAAAAATGAACATTGTGCGTAGCAGGGGCCATATGTATATTAAAAGCGCTGTGGGGGGCAAGATATATAGTGCTGCGGGGGGGGGGGGGGGGGGGGGGGGCAGACATATAGCCTATATATCTAGCCCCCCAGTGCATTGATAATATTCCCCCCCGCAGCGCATTAGATATGACCCCTGCCGGCGCATTAATAAAGATATACCCCCCGCAGCGCAGGTATAATGTGCCCCCCCCCCGCAGCGCAGGTATAACGTACCCTCGCAGCGCAGGTATAACGTACCCTCGCAGCGCAGGTATAACGTACCCTCGCAGCGCAGGTATAACGTACCCTCGCAGCGCAGGTATAACGTACCCTCGCAGCGCAGGTATAACGTACCCTCGCAGCGCAGGTATAACGTACCCTCGCAGCGCAGGTATAACGTACCCTCGCAGCGCAGGTATAACGTACCCTTGCAGCGCAGGTATAATGTACCCTCGCAGCGCAGGTATAATGTACCCTCGCAGCGCAGGTATAATGTACCCTCGCAGCGCAGGTATAATGTACCCTCGCAGCGCAGGTATAATGTACCCTCGCAGCGCAGGTATAATGTACCCTCGCAGTGCAGGTATAATGTACCCTCGCAGCGCAGGTATAATGTACCCTCGCAGCACAGGTATAATGTACCCTCGCAGCGCATCTATATACTTATGCCACTGCAGCGCTATATGTGAATAGCATTCTAGCAGCAGCATCTGCCGGTTTGATGCTGCTGATAAAAATACTTTTCATACATAGCGCTGTGGCGGCATATGTATATAGATGCACGGGGGGCAGAAAAAGCGCTTCCATATACATATACCCCTGAAGCGATATGAAAAGTATTTTTATTAGCAGCGCATAGTGCCAGCAGCCGGCGGGCAGATCAGATCTTTATTAATGCGCTGCAGGGGGCATATTATAAATGCACTGGGGGGGCTAGATATATAGGCTTTATGTCTGTCCCCCCTGTAGCGCTATGTATCTTTCCCCCCAAGGCGCTTTTAATATAGATATGGCCCCCTGCTACTCACAATGTTCATTTTTAAATCTCCCGCTGAGAACCCTGATTGGCTCCTCAGTACTGACCATTCAGGGCTCCCCATGGTGGATGCAAAAATGAAAGTTAAAACACACTATACATCGCAGGGTTGCGGACCATGCCGCCCACTCCCCTGCTTAATAACTTCAGAAGTGAAACCCAGTGCGATCAATCCCTCAGCCCCTGTACTACAACCCCCATCATGGAACAGACTCTGTTCCATGATGGGGGTAGTAGTACAAATACGAATGTAGCCTCCCCAGCTATCTGCAGACTCCTGCAGCCAGAGAATTACTACTCCCATCATGGAAACAAGTCAGTTCCATGATGGGAGTAGTAGTAGTAGTCCCTCAGCACTGCAGGAGTCTGATGATGTCACCTCTTCTGAGCATGCTCTGAAGCAATAACAGATATTACAAACCGGGTGCAAACGGATGACATAAAGGTTCATCCGTTTGTCATAGACTTCAACGGCCGTTAATTTACCCGTTTCATGTGACGGGCAAAAAATGAGTGCACAGGGGTGTGGAAATTTTATAAAAAACTACTTGTCCACGGGACTAAAATGGAGCAAAATCTACTTGTCCCTCATGACGATCCACTTGACCGGGCCAATTTTCGCTTTTACGCTCTCATTTTTTCCTCCTCGCACTAAAATAGCCATAACTACCTACTATAATGATACCTTTTAATTTTTCAATAACATATTCTCTGAACCAAAAAATATATATATATTTGGGGAAGTGAAATTGAAATAGTAAAAGTTAATTTAGCAGATTTGGTGGTTTTCTTTTCTGCGCCATTTACCTTGTGGTTGAGGTAACATGTTAGTTTTATACTTTAGGCGCCTGATTACAGTAATACCAGATTTGTATCGTTAACGTCATGTTTTACTAATTCTGAACGTTTTCTAATTTTTTTAATTGCCATTTTTTAACCCCTGTAGCTTTATTTTTTTTCCGCATACCAGGCTGTATGAGGGCTCATGTTTTGCGACATAATCTGCTTTTTGTATCGGTACCATTTTGGCATTGATCTGACTTTTTAATCGCTTTTTAACTTTTTTTTTATGGGATATTATAAAAATTGCAAATCTGTGGTTTGGTATTTTTATTACATTTACCGTACGGGATACATAATGTTATATTTTAATAGGTTGTACAATTACGCACTAAGCGATACCAAATAGGTTTATTTTTATTATGTTTACGTGTTTTTATATAGGAAAAGGGGGTGATTTGAATTTTAACATGGAAGGGGTAAATGCAGTGGTCTTCAAACTGTGGCCCTCCAGATGTTGCAAAACTACAACTCCCAGCATGCCCGGACAGCCAACGGCTGTCCTGGCATGCTGGGAATTGTAGTTTTGTAACATCTGGAGGGGCACAGTTTGAAGACCACTAGGTTAATGTGTTTTTCAAACTTCTATTAAAAATTTTTTATTTTTTTTTACACTTTATTAGACTTATGAGGAATCATTAGATTCCTCAGACAGATGAATAGATTCTATTGAACTCTATGAATCTGTGAGCTCTGTGATCCATTGATAGAGCCTAGTCCAGCCAGGCTCTATCAATGACAAAGCGGGACAGCAGGAAGCAGAGGTAAGTCCTCCGGCTACCTCTATAGTGGATCTCCCCCTGCAATCGCGCTGCGGGGGGGGGGGGGGCGATCCACCCCACTAGCCCACCAGGAAGCATTCACATCTCCCTTTAGACGCCGCTGTCAGCTTTGCTGGCTATTAGCGGCGGCCCCGGCTACTGAGAACAGCCGAGGGTCTGCAGAGTATGGAGTGGGCAGGAATCCGGAGCCTGCTCCATACATACTGCAGAGCGCCGCATGCATCTCCCCGTGCAGACGCGCCTCCTCCCCCCAGCTCTCCGAATCTACAGCTGGGGGGAGTGAAGGCAGAGGACGCAGGTCTGCACGGGGAGCAAGAAGCCACGCCCCCTCATCTCCCCCCCGCACGTCTGCAGAGCAGGGGAGAGAAGACAAATACACAGCTTCTCATCTCCTCTGCTCTGCTTCCGAGGATACAGTTTTTTTATTGTCGGAGGCGGCAGAGTATGGAGCGGGCAGGAGTCGGCAGCCCGCTCCATACAGACTGCAGATCGCCACCGCACTTGTCAGGTCCGGCCCTGCTTGCCCGAAGCCGGGCTAAGGGCCGGACAAATTCACCTGCCCGGCGCCCAAAACTGCTAGTCCCGGGCGTCAGGAATTCCACATCCCTGGTGCATGTCTTGTTATTTTCCCCGTCACAAATAACATCCGTTATTCATGACGGGCTATAACGGTTCATAACGGGTAATAAAAAAATCCCTTAGACTTAAATGGGATTGTTTAATGGCCGTTTAACATGGCTTTACTAAAGGACGTTTGTAACAGATGAATTTTTATAGTGTGAAAGCAGCCTAAGAGAAGCGGTATCCACTGACACACTGCTCTCTCCACATCAGTGTTTCCCAACCAGGGCTTCGGGTGTCCGGGCATGCTGGGAGTTTTAGTTTTGCAACAGCTAGAGGCACCCTGGTTGGGAAACACCGCTCCACATGGGTGGTCTTTTCCTAAAAAGTGCAGAAATGCTGTTCAGCACCCATAGACAATTGTTTTGAGGTATGGTGTAACCCCAATACCAGTGGTGTACATACCGAGCCTCCAAATAATTTAAGACACACAGGCACTTACGTCTGTCCGTCTTTCACAAATCCCTTGATGGACGTCCCTCTGTTTGTGATGGCAGCTTTTCCACCCAGTCCCACAATAAGAGCTGTCAGAACCGCACTTTTACCACCTATTAAAAAATAAATAAATACGTACATTTAAATTCTGAAGTTTTACCAAAAACAATAGAATGAAAAAAGAAAAATAATAATACATTGTCTACAAGTTTGCAAGAGAACCCATAACCCTGGAAATCTAAGCTATCGGCCTCAAGTTATAGAGCAGGAGGAGCTTGCTGGGGGTTGTAGTTTTGCAACAGCTGGAGGCACCCTGGTTAGGAAACAAATTTATAGATTTGTGGTAAAAAAGGAGATTTTTTGTACTCACCGTAAAAAATCTCTCTCTCTCGTAGTCTTCACTGGGGGACACACAGACGATTGGTATATGCTCTTGCCACTAGGAGGCGCTGACACTAGGAGAAAAAGTAAGCTCCTCCCTGGAAGGATATACCCGCCCACTGGAAGTGAGGTAATCAGTTTTCACAAAGCAATAGGAGAAGCCAACGAGAGATATGTCCGAAGGACCCTAGAAAGGAATCCCGGAGAAAGATTTTATGGCGAGTACAAAAAATCTCCTTTTCTTGGTCGCTCTTCATTGGGGAAACACAGAGACCATAGGATGTACCAAAGCAGTCCCTGGGGAGGGAAGAACAACACCAGAGGAATGGAGTCAGTCCGGAGAATGAACCCCAGCCGGCCGTAAGACTCCCAGACGAGACCCTGGGCTAAAAAGGCAACTAAGCTTTGGAACTGAGCGTCCTGCAGTTCTCACTGTCCATGGAGATGGACTAGGACGCCAGGGTAGGGACAGTCCTTGAAGAGACTCTAAACCAACAGGCCACAGAGAAAGACAAAAAGGGGCGATGAAGAGACCTGATGGGCTGAACCAACCTGGAAGGAGGTAGGAAACCAACTCCAAGAAGCACAGAACCAGACAGAGGGAGAGCCCAGTTGGGAACAAAAAAGGAAAAGGGAACAATAAGAGAACCCCATACAGAGGACCAACCGAAACAAGAGAACCTGGTGAGAAAAGGAAGTCCGGAGAGAGAAAAGCCAACCCGTCACAGCTCATATACACCTGTTGGAGTCTCCCTTTATGGACGCTAAATGGAAGCCTGATCGGTGGAGCAGTGGTGGTGCTAAACTCGTGTAGCAATGCAGATATGTATATAATGCAGGTAGCAAGAAAAAATCCAAGCGCACTCACCACATTCTTTGTTGCTCTTCAGATGAAGTTTATTTCATTCCGCCAGGGAACCAGGTGCAGGGAGACGAGGTAGGGGAGTGTTCGTGGGCTACGGATCCGTCTCGCGCTACAAGCACTTTATAAGGCCCCAACTGCTTTTCCAGAAGTGTCTGGTCTTTACCTTGACTGACTCGCCTTCGGCTCTCCCTGGCATTTTCTTGCCTGGATCTCTGGTTTCTGTTGGTCCTCTGTATGGGGTTCTATTGATGTTATGGCCCGACTGGAACAACCCGGTAGACAGACTTGACGTCCAACCCTGAAGTAAATGGACCCCGAAGGAGGAAACGGAAAGTAAGGAGTAACCCGGAAAACCGGAACGGCCACAAGGAAATGGAGACTCTCGAGTCAATGGGAGGTGCCCCACCTGTAGAGGGAGCAAACCCAACAACCGCGAAATGCGATGGATGACTGTCGGAGGAAGAACCCCGAAAAGGCCCTGGGCATCCGCCAGGAACCCAAAAGCCCTGAAGGGCACCGGACCGGAGCCGTGCCCAGATAGGGAGGGACTAGGACTAGCCGTGGGCACAGTATACCTGGCATGGTACGCAGCATAAGGGGAAACCGGGCACGGAATGTAACGGCCCGCCAATGCTCCCTCACAGAGTGAGAACTCTGCAGAATTAGATATGGCAGAGGCATAGGGCAAAAAAAAAAACATTGTGCCGATAGTAGGGATCGACCGATTATCGGTTTGGCCGATATTCACGATTTTGGGCGTTATCGGTATCGGCAATTACCTTGCCGATAATCCGATAATGCCCCGACCTCCCCACCGCGTCGCACCCCCCACCCTACCGCCCGGCCCCATTGCCTCCCCCATCCCCGGTTTTATAATTACCTGTTCCCGGGGGCCGGGGTCCACGCTACTTCTGTCTCCTGCTGCGTCCTGCGTTACGCTGTGTGCAATGACGAGTGACGTGACATCACCGTCAGTGCGCACAGTGAAAGCTCAGGAGGACGCCACCGGACCCAGATGTAGAGTGGAGCCGGGGCCCCCGAGAACAGGTAATTATAAAACCGGGGATAGGGGAGGCAATGGGGCCGGGGCGGTGCGGTGGGGGGTGCGGTGCGGCGGTGGTGTCGGTGATAGGACTCAGGAGGACCACTGGACAGGCAGGGGGAGAGAAGCGGGTGGCGGCGGCGGTGGCCTATGGCACCGCAAAAGCCGCTGCAGTTCATTGATTTAAAGTGCCCGCTTTAAATCAATGATCTGCAGCGGTGTCGTGGGGGGGATAAATAACCGATAACTTATACAGGAATATAGGTATAAGTTATCGGCTATAGGCCCTGACCTCCACGGATTATCGGTATCGGCTCTAAAAAAAAAAAAAAAAACATATCGGTCGATCCCTAGCCGATAGCGCTATCTGGAAAAAAAGGCAGACCCCATATACAGTCCCAGAAAAGGACCCAGCAGATATTAATCTGATAAAAACAGATATTACGTGCAAAAAACTGTAATAGCTTTGAGCAGCCACAGAGGTAGCCACAAAAATCACAAAAACCATTAACAGCCACTAGAGGGCATTTTCCAGTCAGTCAATGAGACCAGGTGAGACAAATGTTATATTGGTGGCCTTGGAAGCAGGTTGTCCCTTGCGACGACCTTCCGTAAGGACGAAAAAGGAATCACACTGACGAAACGAAGACGTGATGGAGAGATAAGACCGAACAGCCCGAACTACATCCAGCTTGTGTAGTAAGCGCTCCTTAGGATGAGAAGGCGCAGGACAAAAGGACGGGAGGACAATGTCCACATTGAGATGAACGGCCGAGACCACCTTAGGCAAAAAGGAAGGATCCGGCCGGAAAACAAGCTTGTCCTGGTGGATCACCAGAAACGGAGAACGGCAGGAAAGAGCTGCCAATTTCGACACCCTCCAGATGGAGGGGATAGCAACAAACACCACTTTCCAAGAAAAAAGGCGGAGAGATACCTCTCTAAGGGGCTCAAAGGGTGCACCCTGGAGGGCACTCAGAACCAAATTCAAGTCCCAAAGGGGGGAGAGGCTGACCGATAAGAAGGAACAGCGTGCGCCACTCCTTGAAGGAAGGTCCGGACATGAGAATTAGAAGCCAGGGACTGCTGGAAAAGAACAGCAAGGGCCGAAACCTGACCTTTAAGAGAACTGAGAGACAAACCCAGTTCCCAGACGGGGAACCGAGAAGGTTACGCGGGAGAAGTCCTGAGCTTCACACCAACGAAAATAAGACCACCAAGTACGGTGGTAAATTCTTGCGGAGGAGGGCTCACGAGCCCTGAGCATGGTGTGAATGACTTGGGAAATGAACCCGCCAAGAGAAGCGGTCTCAACCGCATTGCCGTCAAATGCAGCGACTGTAAATTGGGGTGGCAAAGAGGACCCTGAGAGAGCAGGTCCGGGTGGAGCGGAAGGCGCAGTGGAGCGTCGTCCAGGAGCCTGACAGTCGGCGTACCACGACCTTCGGGCCAATCTGGAGCTACCAGAATGGCGGGAACTTCCTCTGCCTTGAGCTTCTTCAGCACCCTGGGAAGGAGAGGAAGAGGAGGGAACAGATAGGGAAGGGCAAACCCCCCCCACAAAGGAATCACTAGGGCGTCCACGGCTAGGGCCTGAGGGTCCTGGGACTTGGACACAAAAGGAAGGATCTTCCGATTGTGCCGGGACGCGAAGAGGTCCACGTCCGGAATGCCCCAGAGGTCGCAGAGCTGTGCGAAGACCTCCGGATGAAGAGACCACTCGCCGGGGTCGGGTGAGGACCGACTGAGGAAGTCCGCTTCCCAGTTGAGCATCGCCGAAATGGCCGGAACCTTGCTCTCCGCCCAAGTGAGAATCTTGGTCACCTCTGCCTTGGCTGCCAAGCTGCGAGTGCCGCCCTGTCGATTTATGTACGCCACGGCCGTGGCGTTGTCTGACTGAGCGCGGACAGGACGGGACTGAAGACTGGACTCCCAATGAAGAAGACAAAGAAGAATCGCCCATAATTCCAATATGTTTATCAGAAGAAGGGCCTCCTGGGGGGACCAGAGTCCCTAAACCGTCCAATCCCTGAACACGCCGCCCCAGCTCGACAGGCTAGCATCCGTTGTAACAACCGGCCAGTGTAAGGGAAGAAACGACCGCCCTTGGAGAAGAAGGGGGGAGCGGAGCCACCAGAGCAGAGACTGACAGACCCTGCGAGGGAGAA
The DNA here is from genome assembly GCF_029499605.1 of Hyla sarda. Taxonomy (NCBI): domain Eukaryota; kingdom Metazoa; phylum Chordata; class Amphibia; order Anura; family Hylidae; genus Hyla; species Hyla sarda. The sequence goes on from NC_079191.1 coordinate 64,527,132, forward strand.
CAATCTGACGATCGAGGGACCTGTTCCATTGGGAGAGAATCGCCGGTTGAAGGGGGCGGTAATGAAACTGGGCAAAGGGTACAGCCTCCATAGTTGCCACCATCCGACCTGGGACCTCCATACAAGTGCGGATGGAGATAGATACCTGGGTCCGAAAGGAGCGGACCCCCGACCGGAGCGCCAGACGTTTGTCCGGCGGTAGACAAATTCGGGCAGAGGCCGTGTCAAATTGAAGTTCCAGGAAGGTTAGAGACTGGGTAGGACGGAGGACTGACTTGTCCTAGTTAACCATCCACCCGAAGAGAGTCAGAGTGTGGAGAGTGATGTCCAGATTCTCCAAAGTTTGGGCTCTGGTTGGAGCCTTGATGAGAAGGTCGTCCAGATAGGGCATCACTGAGATTCCCCTCGACCGCAACAGGCCCATCACTGCAGGTAAAAAGGGGGACCCAGACCCATGAGGTACCAACCCAAGTGCTGACCGTTTGCGAAAGGGGGGGTGAACAGCGGATATACGCAATGTCTGAAAATGTGGAAACAGGGAACCAGGGTCCCCGAGTCCCCACCTGAAAACAGAAAAGAAAAAGGAATAAAAAACTAGCACGTCCCTATACTAGGAAAACAAAAAAAATCAGAAGACCTGGTCTGGATAAATACAGACCATGTCCACCTCCTTCAGACACTAAGCTTAAACTGATTAGCTCAGAGCCTGAAGGCGGGTATATCCTGCTGGGACGAGCCGACTTTTTATTACCATAGTGTCACACCTCCTAGAGACAGCAGCATACACCCACGGTCTGTGCCCCCCAATGGAGCCGATAGAGAAATTGCGCAGATCCTTGCCTGTCAGGACTGGAGAAGAGAGGAACTGCGGATGTCCTATGAGACACACTGGGAAAAGGACCCACCCTCCAGGAAAGCGATGCTCGTCACTGTTGGAGCGGAGGGTCGCAGCTGTGGAAAGGATCCGCACGCTGCAACAAGCACTACCTGTGCCAAAGCATTAAATCGCGCGCCCCGGCAAGTCGTCGCACTGCTGCACTAAGCCAGCAGCTGTGTACAGCCAGCAGCGACTGTGAGAGAAGGGAGCCATGAACTAAACAGGAGCAGTGATGGAGCGCTTGCCGCTCCCAGGTCAGTGGGGGCGGGGTGACAGCGGTGCCCAGCTAGACAGGCTTCCGCTGAGCTTAAGGAGAAATGGTCCTGAACCAGGGAGTCATTATGGGTCCCGCTGGCCATCAAGCGCCGGAGGAAATCCGACCAGCTGAAGAAAGTCAGCGGCCGCAGAAAGTACAGGGAGCCGCTGCAAAAGCCGGCGGCTGCCCTGAGACAGAAATGGCTGTTGTAACAGTGAGTCCACTGATGGGCGGGCGGGTGGAGGGGATGATATACTCACCCACGGTCTTCATATACTCACCCAGACTGCTTCAACCAGTTTACGGCCACGCTGCATCATACCAGGCTAAGATAGCGGGGCGAGCAGGGGTAGTGGGGGACCCGGACCCAGGGTACAACCTCCAGGCGCTGGCCATTGGCGAGAAGGGGTTAACAGTACATACTCTAATGTCTGTGCCCCTTTGTCACATATGGGGGGGGGGGGAGAACAGGTAGCACCATGCTCCTGAACCCCCACCTGAAAATGAGAAACCAAATGGAGGAAAAAAAGAAATCTAACTAAACAGCCCTTACTAGAAAATAATAAAAAAAAGACCAGGTCTGGAGAGCACCAGATCTGTGTCTGCCTCCTACTGACTCTAGCTAAAACTAATTACCTCACTTCCAGTGGGCGGGTATAGCCTGCCAGGGAGGAGCCAACTTTTTTCCTAGTGTCAGCGCCTCCCAGTGGCAAGAGCATATACCCATCAGTATCTGTGTCCCCCAATGAAGAGCGACCATTATTAGTTGATTAAAATTTCTGATCTTTCTACGGATTCCAGTGACTTCTTAAAAGGGGCTTTTTTTTGTAAAACAACTTTACCCCCTTATCCACAGCATAGGAGATAAGTGTCTGATCGACTGCTGGGAAGAGAGTGCATGCTGCAGACAACAAGCGCTGTATTCATTTATATGGGAGCAATGGACAAGCCCGAGTGCTGTACTTTGGTACCTCCAAGCGCTGCTCTGTCCAGTTTCATAAACGGGACCAACACCCAGACGTGCTATAGGGCAAGTCTTTATCTTACTGTTGTTTCTGACTTTTCCTAGACTTTTCATGCTGACAGAGTCAATATTTCATAATTACCATGGTCTCCAGGGGGAAGAGGCTATGCTGCAGTGGGTGGTGGAAAGAAGAATTTAAGTGTACCTGTCATCAACAAAAACTTTTATATAATGTAGATAATACCATTATATGTATAATTGTAATATACATTGGTTAAAAAATGTGTATTTTTGTCCCTACAGCTATTGTTTGTGTGTCTCTATGAGAAGAATACAGGAAGTGATGGCAGGACAAGCAGGGCTCTGGGCACCCAGGACAAGCAGGGCTCTGGGCACCCAGGACAAGCAGGGCTCTGGGCACCCAGGACAAGCAGGGCTCTGGGCACCCAGGACAAGCAGGGCTCTGGGCACCCAGAACAAGCAGGGCTCTGGGCACCCAGGACAAGCAAGGCTCTGTGCACAGAGGACAAGCAAGGCTCTGTGCACAGAGGACAAGCAGGGCTCTGTGCACCGAGGACAAGCAGGGCTCTGTGCACCGAGGACAAGCAGGGCTCTGTGCACCGAGGACAAGCAGGGCTCTGTGCACCGAGGACAAGCAGGGCTCTGTGCACCGAGGACAAGCAGGGCTCTGTGCACCGAGGACAAGCAGGGCTCTGTGCACCGAGGACAAGCAGGGCTCTGTGCACTGAGGCTCTATAACATGTTCCCGGCTCACACAGCAGATGATTGACAAGCCAGGAGACTGCACAGAGCCCTGCTTGTCCTGCCATCACTTCCTGTATTTTGTCTCCTCATAGAGACACACAGGCAATAGCTGCAGAGACAGCATTTTTTCACCCAAAAATATACACAATTTTTAATCAATATATATTACAAATATACATATAATGGTATTATCTACATTATATCAAAAGTTCTTGTTAGACAGGTACACTTGAAAGCAGTGGTTTCAAACTGTGGCCCTCCAGATGTTTTAAAAGTTCAACTCCCAGCATGCCCAGACAGCCAACGGCTATCCGGGCATGCTGGGAGTTGAAGTTTTAAAACATCTGGAGGGCCACAGTTTGAAACCACTGCTTTAAAGGGATTTACTAAAGTATTGTTATCCTCCCACCTAATGCAGCCTAATCACACCCCCCTGGAGACCATGTGACTTATGACATGTTGTCTCTGGCCGCATGAAATGCTGGGAAAGGACAACAGTAAAATAAAAAGACTAGCCTTACAGCACTTCTGTTTCATACACAAGACCCACACCCAGGACAAAGCGGCGCACAGAGGTAATAGAAGACTATTACACAGTGTTATAACTTAACACCACGGGCAAAAAGGCTGAAGAAAACAAAATTCTGGAATACCCCTTTAAATTGACTGAATAGGTCAAGTGTGGGTTGAAATACTCGGTGAGCAGAACACTGCAGCATAGCCACCCTAAGCATAAAACGCTTAGTTAGTAAATACAGTGTAAATGAGTAAATACAGTGGAATATGGGAAAAATAAACCACAAAGAAAACTACACTGCACTCTTAGTAAAAAAAAAAAAAAAGGCCTAATATGTCATATGGTCTCAAGGGGGGCTTGAGACCATATGACATATTAGGCTTTTTTTTTTTTTTTTTTACTAAGAGTGCAGTGTAGTTTTCTTTGTGGTTTATTTTTCCCATATTCCACTGTATTTACTCATTTACACTGTATTTACTAACTAAGCGTTTTTACCTACATTTTTTGTTGTTGTTTTACACATGCTCTGAGCTACCAGGTTTTCCAGAGCTCAAATCCACTACATTTAATGTGGGAACATTAGGAAATATGAAGGTTTTTTTCCCTGTAAAATTTGGAGACATGCCCCTTTTCCCTGGCTGCCACTCCCCTTTTCGGGTTTTCAGAGTAAAACAGAGTCAGCAGGGTTCCCCCCCCCCCCACCACCACCACAGATTCTAGCACACGACACATGGGACACAAAAACCATACACAACCTACTCAGAAAAGCCCTAGTAAAGGAGGCCCATTGTTTCTAGCCACATGGAATGCTGGGAAAAGTCAGAGGAAACGGTACAATGGAATCCCCCTTTAAAAGGAATACGGTCACCCGTTCACCCACACTAAATCCTCATAGCAAACCTCTCCTACTCCGAATAGTTCCTGACATGGACAGAGGTGTCAGCAGAGAGCACTGTGGTCAGACAGAAAGAAAAGAATTTCCTATGGATTATACAGCAGCTGATCAGTACTGGAAGGATTAAAGGGTAACTTTCATCAAAAAAAAACTTTTGATATATTATAGATTAATGTATGCAGAATAACTTTCCAATAGCATGTTATTAAAAAATATGTTTCTTTCTATTTAATTTTCCACTTTGAAAAATGACCACTAGAGTTCTCCCTACCAGTCCTTTTTTATTTTATTTATTTTTTATAGATTTCAGACTCATGCTGGAGTCCTAAATCTCAGACTGCAGCCGGGACACAGACAAACTCAGCACTGCTCCCTGTCAGGGAGTTTGTCTGTGTCCCGGCTACAGTCTGAGATTTAGGACTCCAGCATGAGTCTGAAATCTATAAAAAAAAAAGGACTGGAAGGGAGACCTCTAGTGGTACTTTTTTCAAAGTGGAAAATTAAATAGAAAGAATCATATTTTTTAATAACATGCTATTGTAAAGTTATTCTGCATACTTTAATCTATAATATATCAAAAGTTTTTTTTGATGAAAGGTCCCCTTTAAGATTTTTTTTAATAAAATTAATTTACAAATCTTTTTAACTTTCTGGCACCAGTTGATTAATAAAAAAAAAAAAAAGTATTAACAAGGAGTCTGACAGTTTGGGTCACGGAGAACAATAGTGGTTAACGCTTTGCTTTCAATTGTTTCCGCTCTCAGAAAGCAAAGCACGAGGGATAAATCAAAACAGATTCACTAATTACATAAGCAAATATTTACATAGTGCAGAACAGTCCCGCGGGCGTGCTGTCTGGAAAGTCAATGTACTAGCAGGGAGCAAAGGTACAATGCGGGCATCAAATGTCAAGCAGAAAGCAGGAGAGGAGTTATTTTATTGGTAAAATGTTTATTACAACTAGAGATGAGCAAACTTACAGTAAATTTGATTCGTCACGAACTTCTCGGCTCGGTGGTTGATGACTTATCCTGCGTAAATTAGTTCAGCCTTCAGGTGCTCCAGTGGGCTGGAAAAGTTGGATACAGTCCTAGGAAAGAGTCTCCTAGGTCTGTATCCACCTTTTCCAGCCCACCGGAGCACCTGAAAGCTGAACTAATTTATGCAGGAAAAGCCATCAACTGCCGAGCCGAGAAGTTCGTGACGAATTGAATTTACTGTAAGTTCACTCATCTCTAATTACAACCTGGAGGAGAATTATTCTCGTCTTCATCACTTACTTCCATTGTTCCCCACAACAAAGTTCACGTTTGGTCCAAAGTTGAACGGCCCGAGCATCGCGTGGCACATGAAGTTCTTCAAGGAAATGCTTTCGATGATCCCAACTTCAGCCGTACTCTAGTAAAACAAGATGAAATCATCAACGGGAAGTGGTCTCCAAACTGCAGCCCTCCAGCTGTTGCAAAACCACAACACCTAGCATGCCCGGACAGCCGTTGGCTGTCCGGGCATGCTAGGAGTTGTAGTTTTTCAACAGCTGTAGGCACAGTGGTTGGGGAAACAGTGTTATGCTAGGATTTGTAGTTTTGCAACAGCTGGAGGGCCGCAATTTGGAGACCACTGACATTTTATAATAAAAAGCTGCTGATCAACCAACATGGATCCTGCTCTGGTGAAAAGTTAGTTTTGCCAGGGAAGCTGCCAACGGCCATAGACGCCGCTGCAGTATTAAATGGCATTCGTACAACTGAATAGCCAAAAGGGTGACTGGGGCAGAGTAAGGAGAGTTAAAGGGGTACTGCACTGGAGAGAAGAAAAAAAAAAAAAAAAAAGTTAAATCAACTGGTGGCGGAAAGTTAAACAGATTTGTTAATTACTTCCATATAAAAATCTTAATCCTTCCAGTACTTCTCAGCTGCTGTTATGATCCACAGGAAGTTCTTTTCTTTTTGAATTTGAATACTTTCTGCCTGACCACAGTGCTCTCAGCTGACACCTCTGTCCATATCAGGAACTGTCCAAAGCAGAATAGGTTTTCTATGGGGATTTGCTCCTGCTCTAGACAGTTCCTAAAATGGACAGAGATGTCAGCAGAGAGCACTGTGGTCAGGCAGAAAGGAAATTCAAAAAGAAAAGAACTTCCTATGGCTCATAACAGCAGTTGAAAAGTACTGGAAGGATTAAAAGGGTTACTCCGCTCCCCAGCATGATGCTAAACATTGAGTTCCGGACGCTGGGGAGAGGAGTAACCCTTTAAGATCTTTATATAGAAGTAATTTACAAATCTGTTTAATTTTCCGCAATCAGTTGATTTTTTTTTTTAAACACATTTTATTTCAGTTATACATAATAAACAGAGATCATGAAATATACTCCTTGCAAAGGAGTAAGAAGAGGAAAACTTTTTTTTTTTTTTGTGTAAAAAGAGAAAAGAAAAGAAGAACAATTATTTGCTCATATAGCTCAGCCCATCCAGTCATTGAAAAGTCCTCTCCGAGGCTCGCCACTTCTCCATCGATAAACAGTCCCTGAGATAAGAAGCAATCCGGAAGGTGTGGCGGGCCTCAGGATACAGAAGTCGTTCACGCAATTGCGTTAAGTATACAGGAAGATTCATATAGGCCATCATGTAGTACCCTCCATTAAGATTCACATTCGTTGTCACAATGTCCGAGAACGATGGCATACAATTGACTCTTAGGAAGGTAAGCGTAAGGCACCCAGAGTGTCCCCCAACATACCCATACAATACCATTCCGTTGCAATCAGTTGATTTTAAAAAAAAAAAAAATAAACAATTCAGTGGAGTACCCCTTTAATGATAAACTATCCACCGGCCAATGGATGAGGGTCCCAAACAAGTGCTCTCTGCTGCCACTTCAGTTCATGTCAGGAACTGTCCAGAGCAGGAGAGGTTTGCTATGGGATATTGTTCCTGCTCTGGACAGTTCCTGACACGGACAGAGGTGTCAGCAGAGAGCATTGTGGTCAGACAGAAAAGAACAACTCAACTTCCCCTGGAGCATACAGCAGCTGATAAGTACTGGAAGGACTAAATACTAAAATTGAAGTTATTTGCAAATCTGTATAACTTTCTGGCACTAGTAGATTTGAAAGAATAGACATGCTTATTCTTTCTACGGACTCCGAAATCGGGATTTCCACGGTGGAAAAATCTGCCGCAGAAATTCTGTGGTGTGCACAGAGCAGCAGAATCCCATTGAAATCAATGGGACTCTGTAGCTGCGGAATTCCACACGGAAGTTTCATCGTGTAAACATAGCCTCAAAATACTGGTCTCCCCCTATAGAAAAGAGAGACCCTACTGGATCTGGGCACATCCGCACTCTCAATACTGACACCACTGTGTCCAACCCTCTATAAGTTGTATATACCCTAAAAAAGAATTGAGAGCAGTATTTCCCAACCAGGGTGCCTCCAGCTGATGCAAAACTACAACTCCCAGCACGTCGGGACATGTATGCTGAAAGTTGTCATTTTGCAACAGCAGGAGTCCTCCTGGATTGGAAACACTGGCATAAAGAAAGGTATGAGCTCAAAAATGGGTCTGGATCCATTTTTGGAGAATAATAACATTGCTGGTTATGTATATTAGAATTATAGGGACAGAATGTTGATCCAGGGATTTATTCTGATGCCATATTTGGAGTCGGGAAGGAATTTTTACCTCTAGTATGATTTTTTTTTTTTTTCCTTCCTCTGGATTAACTCAGTAGGGACTCCTTAGGGATATAGGTTGAACTTTATGGACTGGTCTTTTTTCAACCTTATGAACTATGTTACTATCATGATCTTTAAAGGAAAACTGTCAGCTTGCTCCCCTCCCCACTAACCAGTGCGGGGGACGCTGATCAGTTTGATGCTTACCGCGCCTGGATCCGCCCCGTCATTCGGCCAAAATCTTTGTTTTTCTTTATATGCTAATTAGGTGCTAACTGGCACAGGCAGCGTTAACCGGCACTCTGAAGTCAGCGGCGCTATTCCGCCGCACCACCCAGCTCATCAATATTCCTCCCCTCCCTCTTCATTCTAGAGCGGGGAGAAGACGGAGAGGCGGAGGGAGGGGAGGAATATTGATGAGCTGGGCGGTGCTGCGCAATAGCGGCGCTGACGTCAGAGTGCCAGTTAACGCTGCCTGTGCCAGTTAGCCCCTAATAAGCATATACAGAAAAATGAAGATTTCGGACAAATGGCGTGGCGGATCCGGGCGCGGTAGGCATCAAACTGATCAGCCAGTACCGCTGGTTAGTGTGGGGTGGGGGGGAGTAAGCTGACAGTTTTCCTTTAAAATATAGCGTGCTGTGCAAAACATCCAGACAAGGTGTAATTCACTACGTCTGTCTGGGCAGATGATACGAGAGAAGTCACATTTATATACGGCAGTGTTTCCCAACCAGGGTGCCTCCAGCTGTTGCAAAACTACAACACCCAGCATGCCCGGACAGCCGTTGGCTGTCCGGGCATGATGGGAGTTGTAGTTTTGCAACAGCTGGAGGCACCCTGGTTGGGAAACAATGATATACGGTATAACCTGCACTGCACTGCACTGCCCAACACAAGGAATGCAAAGCCCGGTACTCACTGACTGGGAGCCGCCATTCACACAGGATCTCCTGGCTTCCTGCCCGTCGTCGGCTCGCGCTCTCTTGCCATTTCCGGGGGTGCTCAGCGGACTCGATTCCTTTCTTTTACCCATTACTCATCAAGAAATAAGGACGGCTCAAAGATCTGCAAGGAGAGCACAAAAGAGTTCTCAAAACCTGTGTAGCAGAAGAGTGGTGCAGTTGCCCATAGCAAACCAATCAGATTTCTTCTTTGATTTTTAACTCCTCATTTGGGCCTTAAAAGGGGTACTCCGTTGGAAAACATTTTTATAAATGAACTGGTGCCAGAAAGTTAAACAGATTTGTAAATTACTTCTATTCAAAAAATCATAATCCATCCAGTACTTTTTAGCAGCTGTATACTACAGAGGAAATTCTGAATTCTTTGAATTCCTTTTCTGTCTGACCAGAGTGCTGTCTGCTGACACCTCTGTCCATGTCAGGAACTGTCCAAAGCAGCATATGTTTGCCATGAGGATTTTCTCCTGCTCTGGACAGTTTCTGACACGGACAGAGGTGTCAGCAGAGAGCACTGTGGACAACACAAAAAATAAATCTAAAAAGAAAATAATTTCCTCTGTATTATACAGCTGCCAATAAGTACTGAAAGGATTAAAAATGTTTAACAGAAGTAATTTACAAATCTGTTTAACTTTCTGAAGCCAGTCGACTTAAAAAAAAAAATAAAAAAAATTATATATATACATATACACACACACACACATACATATACACACACAATAATAATACTAAATATATATATATATATATATATATATTATATATGTATATATAGCAACAGGAGAATACAGCAGCACACTGCTAGCACAAACATATAGATACAACATGAGTATACCTCATAATTTCATAGTTTCATATTTTCATTTATTGCACTACAGCTGTATAGCTTTTCATGTTCTATCTATATACTCATGTATACTCATGTTTTATCTATATCTTTGTGCTAGCAGTGTGCTGCTGTATTCTCTTGTTGCTGTATATTTAGCCCAGCAGCCTGCACCTGTAAGCCAGGTCTTTACAATAGTTTGGAATCAATAGTGCTGGCCAACTTATTCTTTGGTTATATATATATATTTTTTTTACACCCCTTTAAGCACAAAGCCCGTTTCATTTTTGCATTTTTGTTTTTTCCTCCTCGCCATCTAAAATCCATAACTTTTTTTTATTTTTCACTCCATAGACCCACATGAGGGCTTAATTTTTTGCAAGACCAATTGTTCTTTGTAATGACACCTTTTATTCTGCTATAAATGTACGGCACAACCAATAGGGGAAAAAAAAAAATTGTGGGGAAATTTAAAAGAAAAATGCAATTTTGAAACTTTTGGTTTTTATACACTGCATTTTACGGCTATGACATGTTTTCTTTATTCTGTGGGTCAATACAATTTAAATGATACGCAGGTGGACATGCTTTACTATTACTGTACTACTTAAAGTGTACCCGTCAGATCCGACAAAAAAACTTTTTTTTTTTTTAAAATATATCACTTAGTACCTAATCCTGACCATTTACATGCAATTTTTATGTGTCCAGTATCTTTTTTTTTTTATGACACTTAATTTAGCTCACTAGTCTGAATTCCTCTCAAAGGGAGGGGGCGTGGCCTCACTGTGCAATTCTCCGCCCCCTCCCTCAGTATGTTGTCTGTTCACATCTCCTCTAGCATTAGCAAAACTACAACTCCCAGCTTGTCCTCACTGACAGTAGCGGGACACAAGCTGACAGTGGGAGGATTTTTCCTCCAGCTCTGAGCCCTGCGCTCACAGCTGTCAATCAAGGAAGTGTGTCCATGACATAGGTGATGCTGCCTGGACACAGCAGGACCAGTATGTGTCCAAGCGGGCAGGAAGCGAGGGTAGCACAGAGAACCACAGGACCTCCACAGCCAGCTCTACAGAACCAAGCCCAGAAAACCCTGGGTACCATAAATGGACCTGAGTGCATGCCGAAACGCGTTGTCCCAATTTTACCAATAACAGTTTTATTGTCCTGTGCTGCTCGAGTCCTCTCTTCGTGATCACAGTTGTGCAGCGCTTCTACCAACCGTTCCATGTCAGGAACTGTCCAGAGCAGCATAGGTTTGCTATGGGGATTTTCTCCTACTCTGGACAGTTCCTAAAATGGACAGAGGTGTCAGCAGAGAGCACTGTGGTCAGACAGAAAAGAAATGCAAAGAGAAAACAACTTCCAGTGGATCATTGGCAGCTGATATGTGCTGGAAGGATTAAGATTTTTTTTTAATAGAAGTAATTTACAAATCTGTTTAACTTCCTGGCACCAGTTGATTTAAGAATAAAAGGTTTTCCAGTGGAGTACCCCTTTAAGGGATTAAAAAGGTCTCTGAAAACTGACAGAAGGAATCGATTGGTTGCTATGGGCAACTGCACTACATTTCAATTTCCCCTATGGGGGGAGATTTGTCAAAACCTGCCCAGAGGAAAAGTTGCTGAGTTGCCCATAGCAACCAATCAGATCGATTTCATTTTTCAGAGGCATTTTCAAATGTGAAAGAAGCGATCTGATTGGTTGCTATGGGCAACTCAGCAGCTTTTCCTCTGGACAGGTTTTGATAAATCTCCCCCTATGTGTATCAGCAGCAATAGCGCCCTCTGGTGGAGCTCAACAATCAGATGGTCAAGCATTTCATACAAAGGCACAGGATAGGACAGTGGTCTCTAAACTGTGCACCTTAAAGGGTACCTCTCATCAAATAAACTTTTGATATATTTTAGATTAATGAATGTTGAATAACTTTCCAATAGCATGTTAATGAAAAATATGCTTCTTTCTATTGTATTTTTCCCGATCAGTCCTGTCAGCAAGCATTTCTGACTCATGCTGGAGTCCTAAACACTCAGAGCTGCCAGCCTGCTTTGTTCACAGCCAAACAGGCTGTGAACAAAGCAGACTGGCAGCTCATAGTGTTTAAGACTCCAGCATGAGTCTGAAATGCTTGCTGCCAGGACTGGTAGGGAGACCCCTAGTGGTCATTTCTTCAAAGTGGAAAATTAAATAGAAAGAAGCATATTTTTTAATAACATGCAATTGTAAAGTTATTCTGCATACATTAATCTATAACATATCAAAAGTTTTTGGGATGAGAGGTACCCTATAAGACATTGCAAAACTACAACTCCCAGCATGTCCGGACAGCCGTTGGCTGTCCGGACATGCTGGGAGATGTAGTTTTGCAACAGCTGGAGGGCCACAGTTGGGTGACTACTGGTATTGGGGGACTACTGGTAGGGAGGTCCCTTGTCTCCCAACTTAACAGATCAACAGCCCCCACGCTCCGCAGCCACTTCACTCATACAGCAATGTTGGCCATGAGCGCCGACTCTGTTTTTGGGATTGGTGGGGGGGGGGGTCTCAGAAGTCAAACCCCCCCCCACTGATCAGCTAGTTTTACCCTATAATAGTGGTCTCCAAACTGTGGACCTCCAGATATTGCAAAACTACAACTCCCAGTACGCACTACTGACTTCACTGCTCTGCTCCCGCAGACACTGCCTAAGGCTGTCCGGGCATACAAGGAGTTGTAGTTTTGCAACAGCTGGAGGCACCCTGGTTGGGGAAACACAGATACACTATCATCTAAATCCGAAATCTTCCAGTAGGATTTGGTTTTCCAGTTTTTCTAGACCTCTGATTGTCAGTGAATGGAACCACGGCAGCAAGGCACAGCTTGGATATAGCTGTAATGTTATTCATTCGCTGACAGCAAGCAGTGGTGGTAGAGTAAAGTAGCAAAAACAGTTTCCATATAAGTTTATGATTGGAGCAATGAAGTAGATATCACTAGAAGGCAGTGTTTCCCCAATCAGTGGACCTCCAGCTGTTGCAAAACTACACTGTCCGGGCATGCTGGGAGTTGTAGTTTTTGCAACAGCTGGAGGCAGACTGGTTGGGGGAAAACAGTGCTATGTGAGAAGGGGGTCTGTAGGGTTGACACCAACCGATCTGCCATCACGTGATTTTATATGAAAATAACAAAGGCGCCAAATTATCGATCAGTCCCCAAATATAAAGCCTATAGAGGCAGCTACTCTCACCTGCGCTCCCGGTACCCGCCTCACCCCGCCGGCGGCGCTGTCTTTCTCTCTGTCTTTGCCCGTCCCTCCTCGCGCCACAGCCGCTAACCACAACAAGCTCAAACTTGCCTCAAACTGCAGGAAGCGAGATCACTCAAGCCCCGCCCACCGTCGCCTGCCAAGCCTCCGCCTCTGGGACGTACCGGAAGTGCGTCATCACCTGTCATCCAGTCGCTAAATTCTGAACTGTGTGTTCTCTTTTCTGTCTCCATATCAGGGGTCCATATTTGTGGAGTGTGTATCTGAGGCGCAAAATGGGGACGGAATAGAGCGGTTTCACGTTACGTCATTCCTGTCATGTGACTGACACCGGAAGTCGAGGTGTTTCTGCGATAGGAGCCGTCCAGTTTAATTCAGTATGGCGGGAATCTTGCTGTCCTGGGAGATGGCAAGGCCGGGGACAGGTGTAGGAGCAGCAGTGTAATGCTTTTGTCATTGCTATGAGGTGAGATGTGTAGGGACTGTATGATGTGTGGGGGAGGGGGGTATAAACTGGATAGTCATCTTCACAAGGCTGATTTGCATCTTTATTTACATAGGAATAATTTCTGTGCTGATTTGCATGAGATCTGGCTCCCATCCGAAAATCCTGTGCCTCCAGCTGTTTTTTATTTTATTTTTTATGTCGGCTTCTAGATTAAAAGCAGGTTTATTCTTCGATTTTTGGATCTCTAAAATGACTTTTTTTAATTGCACATTTATTTTGTTTTGGCTCTTGGACCATTTTTATGGCTCAGGTTTTGAGTATTTTTATGGGCGCTTTTTTATTTTTTTGCTATATTTTTTTCTCTTTTTAGGCTATAGCAAAAGCTGTAGTCCCCTCAAAAAAAATATAGTTTTTTAAATTTGGCATCCATTTTAGGCTATTTATGGCTTTAAAATGCGTGCAAAAAAATGAGGGGGGGAGGGGGATTACATCTACAGCTCTAAAAATTACAGCCATAAAATGAATAGATGTTTGAAAAAAATGCTTTTATACTATTCAATGCACCTGCGTCTTTGACTGTTTTTGAGGGGGTATTCCAGGCAAAAACGTTTTTATATATATCAACTGGCTCCAGAGAGTTAAACAGATTTGTAAATTACTTCTATTAAAAAATCTTAATCTTTTCAGTACTTATGAGCTTCTGAAGTTAAGGTTGTTCTTTTCTGTCTAAGTGCTCTCTGATGACACGTGTCTCGGGAAACGCCCAGTTTAGAAGAGGTTTGCTATGGGATTTGCTTCTAAACTGGGCGGTTCCCGAGACACGTGTCATCAGAGAGAACTTACACAGAAAAGAACAACCTTAACTTCAGAAGCTCATAAGTACTGAAAGGATTAAGATTTTTGAATAGAAGTAATTTACAAATCTGTTTAACTCTCTGGAGCCAGTTGATATATATAAAAACGTTTCTGCCTGGAATACCCCTTTGAGGTCTATTCACACGTACAGTATTCTGCACAGATTTGATGTGCAGGATTTTCTTCTGCAGATTTCAATGTAAACTGAACACAGCTTGAAATTCTGCGCATCAAATCTGCACAGAATACTGTACGCGTGAATAGACCTTTTTAAGGTCAAAATATGTCCTATGTGCTTGTGTGTGAAAACAGCCTTAGCTTTAGTATGAAGTCTGGTAAAGATCCTTTATCTGGTCCATAGGTACGAGGTTCTGCTCCATTATTAAGTCTGATTCTTATTGCTCTTCACATTTAGGAGCCGCAGTGTGAACATAACGGAGCACAATGGGGGTTCACGAGCTGTGGCCGATCCTGGAGCCGGTGAAGAAACACGTCCCGTTGCAGAGTCTCAGTGGGAAGACGCTCGCTGTGGATCTGAGTATTTGGGTCTGTGAAGCGCAGTCTGTTAAACAAATGGTTGGCGTTGTGTCCAAACCTCATCTCAGGTGATTGTCCATACAGAGACCTTGAAGACTACCTGTCATGAAAAAAAGTTTTTATATATTGTACAGTAAGGTATTTCTAACAACTTTCTAAATGTACCGGTATGTCATTAAAAAAAAATAAAGTATTTCCCTGTGTAATTTTATTTTGAAAACCCCACCACTAGGGGTGAACTGGCCATTAGTCTCTTATAGATTTTGGACTCATGCTGGCCTGGCATGAGACCGAAATCTCAGACGGCAGCCGGGACACGTGACTAGCACAGCGCTGCTCTTTTCCTGTCAATAAGACAGACGGGAGCGAGCGCTGTGCCCGCAGAAGCTCCGGACATGGCCTGCCATCTGGAGACAGGTGACAGAGCTGTGGAAGATGTTCTCCTTCTCCCGGCCGGCCTGCAGATTCTTACTCCACTACTTTAAAACGTATCCCTGAAATGCAAAATAGGTGATAAGTATCTGATGACAGGGGTCTGACCTCCTATGATCTCCAGAATGGGGTCCCGTCTCTCCCTGTGCATGGAGCAGCATGTATGTATGTATGCCGTACATTCTCTATGGGAGATCCAGAGAAACACAAGCACAGAGGATGTACCGTGGGGCAAAAAAGTATTTAGTCAGCCACCAATTGTGCAATTTCTTAGACTTTAAAAGATGAGGCCTGTAATTTTCATCATAGGTATACCTCAACTATGAGAGACATAATGGGGGGGAAAGAATACAGGAAATCACATTGTAGGATTTCTAATGAATTCATTGGTAAATTCCTCGGTAAAATAAGTATTTGGTCACCTACAAACAAGCTAGATTTCTGTCTCTCACAGACGTGTAACTTCTTCTTTAAGAGTCTCCTCTGTCCTCCACTCGTTACCTGTATTAATGGCACCTGTTTGAACTTGTTATCAGTATAAAAGACGTGTCCACAACCTCAGTCACACTCCAAACTCCACTATGGCCAAGACCAAAGAGCTGTCAAAGGACACCAGAAACAAAATTGTAGACCTGCACCAGGCTGGGAAGACTGAATCTGCAATAGGCAACCAGCTTGGTGTGAAGAAATCAACTGTGGGAGCAATTATTAGAAAATGGAGACATACAAGACCACTGATAATCTACCTCAATCTGGGGCTCCACGCAAGATCTCACCCCGTGGTGTCAAAATGATCACAAGAACGATGAACAAAAATCGCAGAACCACACGTGGGGACCTAGTGAATGACCTGCAAAGAGCAGGGACCAAAGTAACAAAGGCTACCATCAGTAACACACTATGCTGCCAGGGACTCAAATCATGCAGTGCCAGATGTGTCCCCCCCTGCTTAAGCCAGTACATGTCCGGGCCCGTCTGAAGTTGGCTAGAGAGCATTTGGATGATCCAGAAGAATAGTGAAGAATGTCATATGGTCAGATGAAACCAAAGTAGAACTTTTTGGTAAAAACTCAAATCATCATGTTTGGAGGAGAAGGAATGCAGATTTGCATCCAAAGAGCACCATACCTATTGTGAAGCATGGGGGGGGGGAAGCATCATGTTTTGGGGCTGTTTTTCTGCCAAGTGACCAAGACGACTGATCCGTGTAAAGGAAAGAATGAATGGGGTCATGTATCATGAGATTCTGAGTGAAAACCTCCTTCCATCAGCAACGGTATTGAAGATGAAACATGGCTGGGTCTTTCAGCATGACAATGATCCCAAACACACCGCCCGGACAATGCAGTGGCTTCGTAAGAAGCATTTCAAGGTTCTGAAGTGCTATCCCACCCTCACTGGGCTTTGTCCATGTTTGTGCTTCAGCTTGGGAAAAGCCATATTATAAGCCATGATTTCTATAAAAAGGAAGTATTATTTTCTTATGAAGTATATAAGAACGGTTATTGTTTTGCCAAGATGTACAACATATGAAAAGTTTTTGTGTCTGACATTGCCCATTTAAAAACTATGAAGAATATATTGGGAAATTCCATAGCTTTTTATTATAGAGTGAATAAGCTTTATTTACCTAAAATACCTGGTTGGTTTGGGTATGCTAGCAACATCCTGCACTGTGCTTCTCCCATGCTTAAAGAATCACTCTGCAAAACTTATTTTTTGCTTATATAGTGCAGCATAGTTTAATAATTTGAGAAGTTCTTCTGTATGCCTTGTGCTTACCTGTTTAACTCCTTGCCGCAAATTGACGTCATTAACGTCCATCTGCGGCTCCCGAGGTATGACGCGAGCTCAGCAGGTGAGCGTGCATCATACCCGGTGGGTCCCGTTTGCTATAGGCAACCAGGTCCCACGGCTAATGCCGGGCATTGCCGATCGGGCTGATGTCTGGCATTAACCCTTTAGATACGGCGATCAAACTTGATCGCCGCATCTAAAACTAAAGTAAACATTGCCGGTTAGCACAATGGTGCTGTTGGGGACTGCCACGGTAAAATGTGTCCCGAACAGCTTGCAGGACGCGAGGAGGATCCGTAACTGCCTCCTCAATGTCCGATCGCTGAATGACTGCTCTATGCCTGAGATCCAGGAAGGAGCAGTCGAGCGGCGATAACACTAATCAATGCCATGCTATTGCATGGCAGTGATCAGTGTAGGAAATCAGTGTGTGCAATGTGATAGTCCCCTATGGGGGCTATAACATTGCAAAAATAAAGTGTTAATAAATGTGATTTAGCCTCTTCCCTAATAAGTTTGAATCACTCCCCTTTTTCCATTAAAAAAAAAAAAAAGTGTATACCATAAAAAGTGATCAAAAAGTCTGATCAAAACAAAAATGTTACCGATAAAAAAATTACGATCATGGCGCAAAGAAATTAGTTCTCCTACCGCCCCCTTATACGTAAAAATAAAAGTTTTATAGTGGCCAGAAGAGGTCATTTTTCAACGTATTGATTTTGGTGCACGTAAAGTCAAACCTATATATATTGAGTATCCTTGCGACCATATGGACCTACAGAATAAAGATAAGGTGCAAGAACAAGCCCTAATATGGATTTTTTGGTGGAAAATTTAAAGTGTTATGATTTTTAGAAGGTGAGGAGGAAAAGTGCAAAAATGAAAAATCGCCAGAGGGAAGGGGTTAAGCTAATTTGGCAGGCATGAGACTGGTATCATGTTGGTTTGCTAGTAGACAAACTATACTATTGCTCAGGTACTACAGGAAGGCAGAAGGGCTCTTATATAGGTGGTGCCTGGCAGGGATTGGAGAAGGACAGGAATCAGGAACGAGGAATCCTTAAAGAAACAGCCTTTGCATGTGTTCTGTAATCCTTATCCAGACCTTTATTGCTACTTTTTGTGTTTTCTCAAGGAATCTTTTCTTCCGCGTCTCCTCTTTGAATTTAATGGGCGTAAAATTGGTGTTTGTAACGGAGGGAGAAGCTCCAAAGGTTAAAGCCGACACCATGAAGAAGAGGAATGAGATGAGGTACGGAGCCTTGAAGAAAACAGCCCCTGCAAGACCTGGACGGTCTTACTTCAAGTCAGTTCTGAAAGAGGTAAGTGCACACCGGTCACACTAGTCCCTCGTCATAACATCTCTTTTTCTGATGTCAGATATGACTCCCCTGAGGACGGGGGCACAGATGCACTGACTGGCAGCCTATCAAGGTAAGAACAACTTATTTAGGCCAGCTTCAGACAAATTTTTGATTATATTTCCACAATCTAAAATCCTGGTGCAGTAGAATCCTATGGCTATCCTATCAGTGGGGTTCCGTTGCACAGTGCACACTATGGAATTTCAGCGGCAGAGCTTCTGCCACGGGAAAAAATGATCTAACCCCGACTGATTCAGTTGCCACTGCCTCCCTTGTAATCTCCAGGCAGTATGAATCTAGCTTTACACGTAATGGTAGGTCCAAATACAGGAGGAGATTAAATAAATACAGTGACCCCCCCCGACCTACGATGGCCCCGACATATGATCATTTCAACATACGATGGCCTCTCAGAGGCCATTGCATGTTGAAGGCAGCATCAACATATGCTGCTTTTGTATGTCGGGGCCATCGCATAAACGGCTATCCGGCAGCGCTGACTGCTTCAGCTGCCACCGGATAGCCGTTTAGGGTGCCCCGTGTGGTCCGCTGACGATCACTTACCTGTCCTCGGGGTGCCGGCGCGTCCTCTTCAGGATCCCCTGCATAGTCGGCGCTCTCCATCGTCGTCATCACCACGTTGCTGCGCACGCCGTCCCGTCATCCAATAGGAGCGGCGTGCGTAGTGACATGATGGCGGCGAGAATGCCGGGGAAGCAGAGGCCTTGCCGGAGCGTTGGGGACACCAAGGGGACGCGGCAACAGCGATGGAAGGAGACATCCTGGGCAGCGGTGACGGTCCGGAGCGGCAGGGACAGGTGAATATAACCTCCAATACCAGTGGTCTTCAACCTGCGGACCTCCAGATGTTGCAAAACTACAACTCCCAGCATGCCCGGACAGCCGTTGGCTGTCCGGGCATGCTGGGTGTTGTAGTTTTGCAACACCTGGAGGTCCACAGGTTGTAGACCACTGTCCTATACTTTACATTACACAGATCCCTCAACATACGATGGTTTCAACAAACGATGGTTCATTTGGAACGGATTACCATCGTACATTGAGGGACCATTGTATATAAAACTAAAGAACTGTGACACTAACCACTCAATCATCCTAGATCAAGGATGTAGCCATTAATCCTGCCCCAAACACCACAGATGATGCAAATGATCTATGCTGGCACTGTTATGTGCATGGCACTGTTTATAAGGGACACTTTTTTACAGGGAGTACTGTGCTGTCTTGTGTTTTACAGGTGACAGACAGCTTGTACTATATATAGGGTACATTTTACTGGCCCTACGGTTCAGGAGGGCCATTCAAGTAGCATCGTTTATGGCGGCCCTTTTCATGGTATTATTCTCATAGTATTTTATGTGGGAATGTTGTTTCTGTACTGTATCCTGGCACAATATGGTGTTAGTTATATTATATGGTGACTAGAGATGAGCGAACTTGCAGTAAATTCGATTTGTCACAAACTTCTCGGCTCGGCAGTTGATGACTTTTCCTGCATAAATTAGTTCAGCTTTCAGGTGCTCCGGTGGGCTGGAAAAGGTGGATACTGTCCTAGGAGACTCTTTCCTAGGACTGTATCCACCTTTTCCAGCCCACCGGAGCACCTGAAGGCTGAACTAATTTATGCAGGATAAGTCATCAACTGCCGAGCCGAGAAGTTCGTGACGAATCAAATTTACTGTAAATTCGCTCATCTCTAATGGTGACATAGATGATGTGTACTGTGTAGCAGCATTATTTATGCACACTGGTAAAAATGATTCTTCACTTAATAGAGAGAGCGATGATTGTGTCAAGTGTAGGTGGGATTGTATGTGTGCACCATGTATCTACCCATTACTAAACATCATGGGGGAGATTTATCAAAATCTGTGCAGAGGAAAAGTTGCCCAGTTGCCCATAGCAACCAATCAGATCGCTTCTTTCATTTGTCACAAGGCCTCTGCAAAATGAAAGAAGGGATCTGATTGGTTGCTATGGGCAACTGGGCAACTTTTCCTCTGCACAGGTTTTGATAAATCTCCCCCCATGTGAGCAAAATAACCATGACGTCTCTCATTGATGTCAGCCATTAATCTAATAAAAAAAATGTTTTCCAATATGTATACCAGGCATGCTGTACAGTTACCGTATACTGTTTTGTATAGGCAAACTTATACAACCGTATGGAAAACCCGTATACACAGACCTCCCATGCAAAAACGTATGCAACAAGATGCATCCGGTTGTGTACGGTTTTGGTTGTGTACGGTTTTGTGTATGTATTTATTTTTTTTTACCATACACAACTGCAGCTTACTACAGTTTTATGTCCTGTTTAGGAACCGTATACGTGTTTTTTATTTTTATTTATTTTTTACATTGAAGTCAATGAAAAACAGATCTATCTACAGTGCCATACGGTTTTTAAGTTTTTGGTATACTTTTTATTTTATTTTTTCTTGTACATTTCAAACCACACCTACTTTGATTGGAATTTCAATAAAACAATTGGAATTGCACTAAAGTGTTAAAGGGGTACTCCGGTGGAAAACTTTTTTTTCTTTAAATCAACTGGGGCCAGAAAGTTGAACAGATTTGTAAATTACTTCTATTAAAAAATCTCAATCCTTCCAGTACTTATTAGCTGCTGAATACTACAGAGGAAATTTTCTTTTTCGAGCACAGAGCTCTCTGCTGACATCACGAGCACAGTGCTCTCTGCTGACATCACAACCACAGTGCTCTCTGCTGACATCTCTGTCCATTTTAGGAACTGTCCAGAGCAGCATATGTTTGCTATGGGGATTTTCTCCTACTCTGGATAGTTCTTAAAATGGACAGAGATGTCAGCAGAGAGCACTGTGCTCGTGAGGTCAGCAGAGAGATCTGTGTTCCAAAAAGAAAAGAATTTCCTCTGTAGTATTCAGCAGATAAGTACTGGAAGGATTTAGATTTTTTTAATAGAAGTAATTTACAAATCTGTTCAACTTTCTGGCACCAGTTGATTTAAAAAACAAAAATTTTCCACCGGAGTACCCCTTTAACTAAAAAAAGTATGTTTTTTCATTAAAAAAACTGGTGCAACTGGACCTCTTCAAACCGTATGCAGTTTCATTTCAGAGAACGTTTGCATACAATTTTGTAAGTTTTTAGGTCATACGTTCTGCGAAAAGAACTAATGCAAAACAGTATGACAAAATCCTAATGTGAATGCACCCGAATACATACAAAAAGAACATTCTGCATTGTCATAGAACAGATTATTGGAGAACTTTCTTTTATGTTGTGCAGTGCCTCCGCATGTTGGATTGCCTGGGGGTGCCGTGGGTTCAAGCTGCCGGAGAAGCGGAGGCAATGTGCGCCTATCTTGATGCAAATGGCTGCGTGGATGGCTGTATCACCAATGACGGGGATGTTTTTCTCTACGGTGCTCGAACTGTGTACAGGAATTTCACCATGAACATAAAGGTAGTAGCCGTGCCCCCTATCTCTTACACTTACGACACTGAAACCTGCATTGATCTATATAGTCTTCCTGCACAAGGATTCTTCTATTCATATCATTTATATCTATGATATAGAGGCGTCAGCTGCCATAAGTCTTCCTCAGCCTATGCTATACCCAACCTGTAGCTCTCCAGCTGTTGCAAAACTACAAGGCTGTCCAGGCATGATGGGAGTTGTAGTTTTTCAACAACTAGAGCATCACAGATTGAGGAATACTGCAATAGTGTCTAAAGCAGTATTTTCCAACCAAAGTGCCTCCAGCTTTTGCAAAACTACAACTCCCAGCATGCCCGGACAGCCAGTGGCTGTCCGGGCATGCTGAGAGTTGTAGTTTTGCAACTGGGGGAGGCACATTGGTTGGAAAACACTGGTTTAAAGGAGTACTCCGGCGCGCACTTATTTCCTTTTATCCCGTCTGGGCTGCAAAATAAAAGAAAACACACTTTCTCTTACCTGCATACGCTCCCCCGGTGCTCCGGTACACTCCGGTACAGGTGTTCGGTCCCCGGGCTGTATTTTTTTTACTTCCTGTTAGCCCGGCACGTCACATGGAGCTTCAGCCTATCACCGGCCGAGGCGGGACATCGCTGCGGCCGGTGATAGGCTGAAGCTCCGTGTGACGTGCCGGGCTAACAGGAAGTAAGAAGAATACAGCCCGGAGACCGAACACCTGTACCGGAGCTCCGGGGGCTCGTTGGCAGGTAAGATAGAGTGCGTTTTCTTAAATTTTGCAGCCTGGACGGGATAAAAGGAAAAAAGTACTTTAAAGTACTCCTTTAAAGTATCACTGCTGCTAGCGGACAGAATGGCAGGATTTTGATACAACAGTGGAGACAAGAATTTGTATCTGTGCCTGGGCAAGCTGGGTAATGAGCACATTTGGCTTACCAGTTTTACAGACATTTGAACAGTAAAATAGTAGTAGATACATCCTTTCTTACACATGACTGAATAACAACTACTCCTGCGTCTAGTTTTTCCATGCATACAATTCTTGGAAGTAAGTACAACGTGTGTACATTAGATGGCGCCAGTATCTTTGTAAAATTCTGAGATTGAACATTACAGAACAAGAATATATATATATATATATATATAATCAGCCACCTTGGGCATATATACACTGCTCAAAAAAATAAAGGGAACACTTAAACAACACGGTACAGTCTATAGAGGATGTGTATAAGTTACAAGATGACTTGGATAGACTAAGTGTCTGGGCATCCACTTGGCAAATGAGGTTCAATGTGGATAAATGTAAAGTTATGCATCTGGGTACTAATAACCTGCATGCGTCGTATGTCTTAGGGGGGATTAAACTGCTAGAGTCACTGGTAGAGAAGGATCTGGGTGTACTTGTAGATCACAGACTACAGAATAGCATGCAATGTCAGGCTGCTGCTTCCAAGGCCGGCAGAATATTGTCATGTATAAAAAGAGGCATGGACTCAAGGGACAGGGACATAATACTCCCCCTTTATAAAGCATTGGTACGGCCTCACCTGGAATATGCTGTTCAGTTTTGGTCACCTGTCCATAAAAGGGACACTGCGGAGTTGGAAAGGGTGCAGAGACGCGCGACTAAACTAATAGGGGGCATGGAACATCTTAGCTATGAGGAGCGATTAAAGGCGTTACAATTGTTTAGTCTTGAGAAGAGACGTTTAAGGGGGGATATGATAAACGTATATAAGTATATAAATGGCCCATACAAAAAATATGGAGAAAAACTGTTCCAGGTTAAACCCCCCCAAAGGACGAGGGGGCACTCCCTCCGTCTGGAGAAGAAAAGGTTTAGTCTAAAGGGGCGACACGCCTTCTTTACCGTGAGGACTGTGAATTTATGGAACGGTCTACCTCAGGAACTGGTCACAGCAGGAACAATTAACAGCTTTAAAACAGGATTAGATACATTCATGGAACAAAATAACATTAATGCTTATGAAGAAATATAAAATCCCATCCCTTCCCCAATATCGCGCCACACCCCTACCCCTTAATTACCTGGTTGAACTTGATGGACATATGTCTTTTTTCGACCGTACTAACTATGTAACACAAAATAACTCCAAGTCAGTGACACTTCTGTGACATCACACTGTCCACTCAGGAAGCAACACTGATTGACAATCAATTTCACATGCTGTTGTGCAAATGGAACAGAAAACAGGTGGGAATTATAGGTAATTAGCAAGACACCCCAATAAAGGAGTGGTTCTGCAGGTGGTGACCACCACTTCTCAGTTACTATGCTTCCTGGCTGATGTTTTGGTCACTTTTGAATGCTGGCAGTGCTTTCACTCTAGTGGTAGCATGAGACAGAATCTACAACCCACACAAGTGGCTCAGGTAGTGCAGCTCATCCAGGATGGCACATCAATGCGAGCTGTGGCAAGAAGGTTTGCTATGTCTGTCAGCGTAGTGTCCAGAGCATGGAGGCGCTACCAGGAGACAGGCCAGTACATCAGGAGATGTGGAGGAGGCCATAGGAGGGCAACAACCCAGCAGCAGGTCCGCTACCTCCGCTTTTGTGCAAGGAGGAGCAGGAGGAGCACTGCCAGAGCCCTGCAAAATTACCTCCAGCAGGCCACAAATGTGGAGGTCACGTGGAGGCCACACACACACTACTGATCCTCATTTTGACTTGTTCTAAGGACATTACATCAATGTTGGATCATCCTGTAGTGTGGTTTTCCACTAGGGATCGACCGATTATGGGTTTGGCCAATATTATCGGCCAATAATCACGATTTTTTACATTAATGGTATTGGAAATTACCTTGCAGATTAATGCCCCGCCCCGAGACCGCCGCCGCATTGCCTCCCCCATCCCTGGTTTTATAATTACTTGTGCCCTGGGTCCACGCTACTTCTGCCTCCTGCGACGTCCTGCGCTATTTCTGTGCGCTGCGCAATGACGAGTGACATCCTCAACGCGATGTCACTGTCAGTGCGCACAGTGACAGCTCAGGACGCCGCCGGAGCCAGAAGTAGCGCGGACCCCGGGAACAGGTAATTATAAAACCGGGGATGGGGGAGGCAATGGGGCAGCGTCGGTGGTTGGACTAGAGAGGACACCAGGACAGGCAGGGGGAGAGAGGCGGTGGCGGTCTCTGGCCCCGCAAAAGCCGCTGCAGTTCATTGATTTAAAGGGGTACTCTGGTGCTTAGACATCTTATCCCCTATCCAAAGGATAGGGGATAAAATGCCTGATCGAGGGAGTCCCGCCGCTGGGGACCCCTGTGATCTTGCACGCGGCACCCCGTTTGTAATCTGTCCCGGGAGCGCGTTCGCTCCGGGACGGATTACCGGCGACTACAGGGCGGGCGGCGTGTGATGTCACACTCCGCCCCTCAATGCAAGCCTACGGGAGGGGGCGTAACAGCTATCACACCCCCACCCGTAGACTTGCATTGAGGGGCTGAGCGTGACATCACACGGGGGCGGGTGCGTGACTTCACAAGCCGCCCGCCCTGTAGTCGCCGGTAATCAGTCCCGGAGCGAATGTGCTCCGAGGACTGATTACAAACGGGGTGCCGCGTGCAAGATCACGGGGGTCCCCAGCGGTGGGACTCCCGTGATCAGGCATCTTATCCCCTAGGCATCGGCTTGTGGGGGGGGGGGAATAGCCGATAACTTATACCGATATTCCTGTATAAGTTATGGGCTCTCTGCCTCAAAGTTCACATATTATCGGTATCTGCCCTAAAGAATTGATATCGGTCGATCCCTATTTTCCCCTTTGATTTTGAGTGTGACTCCATATCCAGACCTCCATGGGTTGATATATTTTGATTCCCATTGATAGTTTTTATGTGTATGGAGAAGCACAGACTGCTCCTGATATGTGGGTATTGCTGTAGACGCTCATCATTATATCATATTCATGGCACATTGTTTATATTATATAGCAGGCATTCCTGCATTATTAAACTTGTTTCAATATCACACGTGGACTTTAAGAATACAAAAAAAAACTAAAAAAAAAAAAGTTTTGAGAATAACCTTTTTCTTGGGCTTGCTAACATAACTCTCCGAAATAAATAGGACCATCTAAACTATAGTAACACAAAACCTACTTGGGGAATAAATCCCCTCAGGATAAACCCTGACTAGAAATCCCCCATAAAATATAACTTTTAATTGTGCTCATTAAAATAATTTCCAACTTAGTGTGTTGCACATTTGTTGCCACTAAATGGCAGTGGTGTTTAAAATGATCAACACTGTATCCAGTTAATTCCTCTCCAATAGAACCATGAAATATCTGTCATGCAGATTACTATTTTGTCATTACTATCTAGTGTACCCCAGTGCCCTGCTGCAGCGCGGACACTCGGTGTGCTAACTAGGTCGCTGGTACAGTGTGCTATTAAGACATTAATGTTTTAATAGCACACTGTACCAGCGACCTTTCTAGTTAGTACACTTAAATTACTAGTTAGTACTTAAATTGGCCCAAAGACCCCTAGGGGATTTATCTTGTGGCACTTCTAAACTATAGTCCCACCTCCTGCAGAATCCAACCTGTCTATGAAATTTTTATTGACCGTGGAGTGAAATATGAAAAATTCTTATAAACTATAATCTATATATGAAGTCAAAAACTTCCTCCTATGTTTATTTTCCTCCCCAACAAGGATTAGGAAGGAAAAACTGGGCAACGCCGGGTACTCAGCTAGTATGTGTGTGTGTGTGTGTGTGTGTGTGTGTGTGTGTGTGTATGTATATGTATATATATATATATATATATATATATATATATATATATATATATATAATATTATTCTGTCACGATTCGGCAGGCTGGAGGTGGATCCTCTGTGCCAGAGAGGGATTGGCGTGGACCGGTTCTAAGTTGCTACTGGTTTTCACCAGAGCCCACCGCAAAGCGGGATGGTCTTGCAGTGGCGGTAGCAACCAGGTCGTATCCACCGGCAATGGCTCAACATCTCTGACTGCTGAGATAGGCGTGGTACAAGGGATAAGGCAAGAGCAAGGTCGGACGTAGCAGAAGATCAGGGCAGGCAGCAAGGATCGTAGTCAGGGGCAACGGCAGGAGGTCTGGAACACTCAAGGAAAGGCTTTCTCTGGCACAATGGCAACAAGATCCGGCAAGGGAGTGCAGGGGAAGTGAGGTATAAATAGGGAGTGCACAGGTGGAAACTAATCAGGGAGATTGGGCCAGGCACCATCATTGGTGCACTGGCCCTTTAAATTGCAGAGACCCGGCGCGCGCGCGCCCTAAGGAGCGGGGCCGCGCGCACAGGGACAACACAGACGGGGAACGGGTCAGGTACGGGAGCCGAGATGCGCATCGCGAGCGGGCGCGTCCCGCATCGCGAATCGCATCCCGGCTGGGAGCAATATCGCAGCGCACCCGGTCAGCAGGTCTGACCGGAGCGCTGCGAATAAGAGAACGCTGCGAGCGCTTCGGGGAGGAGCGGGGACCCGGAGCGCTCGGCGTAACATCTCAATGGGGGACATTTATCAAAGCATTTAGTAGTTTTTTTTTTTTTTTGCTTAATTGTCACAAAAAAGTCGCACGTGCGACTACTCTTTTTTTTCTGCGACTTTTTGCCCTAAGCAAAAAATAAAAAATCTTGCTTACCAAAGCAAAAAGTGATCTTTGACTTGCAGTGGTCAGAGATTTATCAAGTGCGAAAGTCGCAAAAAAGTTGCATTACATGGAAAAACCTACTAAATTTACTTCAGCTCAGACATGGAGCAGAAAAAGCCACTACCAAAGCAAAAAAAAAAGAAAAATTGCTTACGTGAAAGAAATTTATCAACAGGCTGAAAGCAGTTGATAAATAAGTCTCACATAAGCAAAAAAAAAATAGTAAGAAAAAAAATAACTAAAAAAAGGAATACTTACTCACCCCCATTTGCCAGGGTCGGGGTTTTTAGTTTAGTGTCCCATACAAGTCTATGGGAAATATATGTTACTGCATAACTTCCAAACGGCTTGAGATATTTCCATAATACTTGGTCACATGTTACTTATATATCCACTTAAAATATAGGATAGTTAATTTAACCCTTAACTACCCCCATTTGTGAGGGTCGGGGGTTTTGTTTAAAGTCCCATGCAAATCAATGGGAAATGTATATTCTCACATAACTTATGTAAATATTTCAGTACCTGGTACACATATTACAGGTTGGGACGTGAGGTCGGGATATGAGGACGGGATGTGGGGTTGGGATATGACAACAATATATGAGGACGGGATATGTAGTCAAAAGCTTCCTTTGTTGATTTTCCTCCCCAACAAGGATTAGGAAGGAAAAACCAGGCAACGCCGGGTACTCAGCTAGTGTATAATAAAACACGTTACTGTGTTATTTCATTATTAATAGATGAATATTG
This sequence comes from Hyla sarda, assembly GCF_029499605.1. NCBI lineage: Eukaryota > Metazoa > Chordata > Amphibia > Anura > Hylidae > Hyla > Hyla sarda. The sequence goes on from NC_079191.1 coordinate 64,555,442, forward strand.
CAGGACTACAATGACCAGCATGCCCAGAAAGTAACTTTATTATAAGTGGATAAACTTCAATAATACGTGTACATGTATCAAGCAGAATTTATATATTTTTTTTTTTTGTTGATCAACATCATATGTGGGCAACATAGAGCATAGATAGGGTTAAACAAAACTGTTCTACCTCTTTCTCAGCTAGAGTTTATCCGTAGCAGGTGCGAGTCTCCTCCTGGAGGTGGGACTATGCTTAGATGGTGTCACGATAATGAAAGGAAGAACAGAGGGAGCACTCAAGATTAGGGTGAAATTGCAGGTGTTGCAAATCGTGAGTGCTGCCTCTGTTCTTCCTTTCATTATCGTGACATGAACTGCATCTTTGTTAAGGGGTTGTAGCATGGGAAGATTGTCTAACGGTGGTCGGTGGTACCGCAAGTTAGTCCTGCTGCTGTTGCAAGTGAATGCACCGGGGGATATAAGTGGCTTATGCGGCAGTTGCCGGCCTCTTTCTTTGTGCATCTACCTATGCTTAGATGGGGAACAGTTAATTTAAGTTCAATAAAGCTGAAATGTTTAACTAAGAAGCCAAAGTCCGGAGTGCTGGGATTTACTCCCTATTGAAGTTTTTATTTCAGCCCATACCTGTTAATATAAACTCCCATGGTGGAAGTTTATATACAGATAGATAGATATGAGATAGAGGTGTGTGTGTGTGTGTGTGTGTGTGTGTGTGTGTGTGTGTGTGTGTATTAAAAAAAATTATATATATATATTATTTTTTTTTATTACCGTATTTATCGGCATATAACACACATTTTTTAGGCAAATTTTTAGCCTACAGTCTACCTGCGTGTTATACGCCGATAAGCCGCTGCAGTTCAATGATTTAAAGCCGGCACTTTAAATCAATGAACTGAAGCGGCTTTTGCAGGTCCAGAGACCGCCACCGCTTCAGGCTTCTCTGCCCCTGCCTGTCCTGGGGTCCAGAGACCGCCACCGCCACTGCCCCATTGCCTCCCCCATCCCCAGTTGTATATTTACCTGTTGCCGGGGTCGGGTCCGCGCTGCTTCTGGCTCCTGTGCAGGTCACCTGCGTCGTTGCTATGCGCTGCGCGGCGTAATGACGAGTGACGTCGCATTGAAAACATCACTCGTCACTGCGCCTCGCAGCGCATAGCAACAACGCAGGAGACTGGCACCGGAGCCAGAATCAGCGCGGACCCGACCCCGGCAACAGGTAATTATACAACCGGGGATGGGCTGAGGCAATGTGGCAGCGGTGCAGATAGCCAGGGGGAGAGAAGCGGCGGCAGCAGGGCTCTAGACCCCAGGAAAGGCAGGGGGAGAGAAGCGGGGAGCGATGGCCTCTCTCCCCCTGCCTTTCCTGGGGGCTTCTGCGGGGTCAGAAACAGTGTATCGGGGTATAAACATTAGGGATCGACCGATTATCGGTTTGGCCAATATTATCGTCCGATAATCACGATTTTGGGCATTATCGGTATCGGCAATTTCCTTGCCGATAATGCCCCGCACTGCGTCACACCCCCCGCCGCACTGCATCGCACCCCCCACCGCACCGGCCCCATTGCCTCCCCCATCCCCGGTTTTATAATTACCGGGGCCTGGGGTCCACGCTACTTCTGGCTCCTGCTGCGTCCTGCGTTACGCTGTGCGCCATGACGAGTGACAGCTCAGGAGGACGCCACCGGAGCCAGATGTAGCGTGGTCCCCGGGAACAGATAATTATAAAACCGGGGATGGGGGAGGCAATGGGGCCTGGGACGGTGCGGTGGGGGGTGCGGCGCGGTGCGGTACGGGCGCATAGCGGTGCGGCGGTGGGGGGGAGAGAAGCGGGTGGCGGCGTCTATGGCACCGCAAAAGCCGCTGCAGTTAATTGATTTAAAGCGCCCGCTTTAAATCAATGATCTGCAGCGGTGTCGCGGGGGGATAAATAGCCGATAACTTATACCGGAATATCGGTATAAATTATCGGCTATCGGCCCTAACCTCCACCGATTATCGGTATCGGCCCTAAAAAAATGATGTCGATCGATCCCTAATACAAATGCGCACACACACACGCACCCTCATTTTACCAAGGATATTTGGGTACAAAACTTATTTTACCCAAATATCCTTGGTAAAATGAGGGTGCGTGTTATAGTCCGGTGCATGGTTTTTGTCTTGTAATTTTAATGTTCAATCTGAGAACCTGGGGCCGCTCCCGTTTTCAGTTGTCATTGTCCCTTTTGTAAATGTTTTTATGTGTTTTTATATTGTACTCTAATAAAGATTGCTTTTATTAAAATATTTCTGCTGCATCGAGTATGTTTGTAGGTGTATTATACACACATTACTTGTGCACTATGTAGGAATACATTTCAGTCTGTGCATTTTGAGTCATATTTTTTATTTAAAGGAGATATCTAGCCAAAAGTGGTAAGAAAACTTATATATGTCATGACCGTAAATGTTGGCACCCCTAAAATTTTTCACAGAAAAGGATTGCAGTAACACGTTTTGCTATACACATGTTTATCCCCTTTGTATGTATTGGAACTAAACCAAAGAAGGAAGGAAAAAAAGCAAATTGGACATAATGTCACACCAAACTCCAAAAATGGGCTGGACAAAATTATTGGCACCCTTTCAAAATTGGGGAAAAATTTGATTGATTGTTTCAAGCATGTGATGCTCCTTTAAACTCACCTGGGGCAAGTAACAGGGGTGGGCAATATAAAAATCATACCTGAAAGCAGATAAAAAGGAGAGAAGTTCACTTAGTCTTTGCATTGTGTGTCTGTGTGTGCCACACTTAGCATGGACAACAGAAAGAGAAGAGAACTGTCGTGAGGACTTGAGAAACAAAATTGTGGAAAAATATCAACAATCTCAAGGTTACAAGTCCATCTCCAGAGATCTAGATTTGCCTTTGTCCACAGTGCCCAACATTATCAAGAAGTTTGCAACCCATGGCACTGTAGCTAATCTCTCTGGGCGTGGACTGAGGAGAAAAATTGATGAAAGGTGTCAACGCAGGATAGTCCCGATGGTGGATAAGCAGCCCCAAACAAGTTCCAAAGATGTTCAAGCTGTCCTGCAGGCTCAGGGAGCATCAGTGTCAGCGCGAACTATCCGTCAACATTTAAATGAAATGAAACGCTATGGCAGGAGACCCAGGGGGACCCCACTGCTGACACAGAGACATAAAAAAGCAAGACTACATTTTGCTAAAATGAACTTGAGTAAGCCAAAATCCTTCTGGGAAAACGTTTAGTGGACAGATGAGACCAAGATAGAGCTTTTTGGTAAAGCACATCATTCTACTGTTTACCGAAAAAACGGAATGAGGCCTACAAAGAAAAGAACACAGTACCTACAGTGAAATATGGTGGAGGTTCAATGATGTTTTGGGGATGTCTTGCTGTCTCTGGCACTGGGTGCCTTGAATGTGTACAAGGAATCATGAAATTTGAGGATTACCAATGGATTTTGGGTCGCACTGTACAGCCCAGTGTCAGAAAGCTTGGTTTGCGTCTGAGATAATTGGGTCTTCCAGCAGGACAATGACCCCAAACATACGTCAAAAAGTACCCAGAAATGGATGGCAACAAAGTGTTGGAGAGTTCTGAAGTGACCAGCGATGAGTCCAGATCTAAATCCCATTGAACACCTGTGGAGAGATCTTAAAATTGCTGTTGGGAAAAGGCGCCTTCCAATAAGAGAGACCTGGAGCAGTTTGCAAAGGAAGAGTGGTCCAACATTCCGGCTGAGAGGTGTAAGAAGCTTATTGATGGTTATAGGAATCGACTGATTTCAGTTATTATTTCCAAGGGTTGTGCAACCACATATTAAGTTAAGGGTGCCAATAATTTTGTCCAGACCATTTTTGGAGTTTGGTGTGACATGTCCAATTTGCTTATTTTCCTCTTATTTTTTTTTTTTTATATTTTTTTTGTTTAGTTCCAATACACAGAAAGGGAATAAACATGTGTTACTACAATCCTTTTCTGTGAGAAATACTTCATTTTCTTGAAAAATTTCAGGGATGCCAACATTTACGGCCATGACTATATTAGACCCCCATAAACAGCCTTTGGAAATCCGGCAAAAAAAAACAAAAAAACTCCACACACTCGGCTTGTTTCCTGTGTGCTGCAGGGAGGGGCTGCGGTGAGAGGGGGAGGGGGGGTGTTTCCTTCCAGCCAATCGGGGACATTCAAGCATGGAACACTGAAGCTGTCAGCTCTCTGAGCAGGGGAGAAGGGAGTGTGAAGTGTCATCTATGGTAGACGCTAGTCATCAGTGTGATAATATCTCCTGGACTTCCTGCTTGGAGAGAAATGGGGTATGAGCTCAACAAACATCACACTCCACATTGCAAAGTTATATAACTTTATCATGTGCAGCCATATAAAGGTAATTTCATTTGGCTGGAGTTCTCCTTTAAAGAGAAATTCCAATACTAATAGCCTCTATTCTTAGTCTGTCTGGGTGGTGGTGTGCTGGAGCGGACCCACCCTGCACATTAACCACTTCATTGTCTTTCTTGAATGGAACTGATGTGTAGTACCATGGCCCCCTGCACATATAAATAAGCTGCTGTGCCTGGGGGAACACTAATTGAGCTGCACCCTTGCCTAGCTGAAGCCTCCTTTATCTAAAGCAGTGTTTTCCAGCCAGAGTGCCTCCAGCTGTTGTAAAACTGCAACTACCATGCTGGGAATTGTAGTTTTGTGACAATTGGAGGAACCCTGCTTGGCAAACACTGATTTAAAGCGATCTAGGTAGAACTTGGTTGGTTTTGGTTCCCCTGCTCACATTCACCATAAGAAGCCTTTTGGTATATGTTACCTAACCAGAGAACCAAAATTGAAATCCACCGGCCTAGGCTGCTGTCAGTTATGTCCCTTACTAGGCGAGTATTGTATTTGATACCACTCATTACTGAGCAAATAAAGAATGGAATTTTATTGATGCTCTTCTGTGATTTTTGCAGTGCAGTCTACTCTCGTCCAGTAGGTGTCGCTGTTGTATAGCCCACGATATATTCTGGTTTTCCCATTCAGTCCTGGATGCTGTATTGATGTGACTGCCCTTTTATTTAGGTGGTGGTAATCTATGGAATATCAGGACATGAAGTGACCGGGTGTGTCGCTGTGCTGGGAAATAATAGTAAGCGCTATGGCTTCACTGATCAGTGGTGCCTCCTGAGGTCAGACCTCCATCTATCATACAGTGAATGCCTAGTAGTAATACACCATCACTTCTAATAATGTGAATACTCCTCTCAGTGAGACATGGCAGGTAAATTACCAATTGTCTCCAAACAGTGAACCTCCAGTTGTTGCAAAACTACAACTCCCAGCATGCTGGGAGTTGTAGTTTGGGACAGCTGGAGGTCTACAGTTTGGAGACAGCATGTCTAGATACTTCTCATATACTAAGAGACAATATTATGTGCTGCGTTTTCTGAATGTGTATGTGCCGAATTTAACTGATGAATATAATGTATTTTGTGGTTTGTTTCATTGCAGGATCCACATGTGGATTGCTATGAAGTCTCCGCCATTAAAGACAGACTGGGCTTGAATAGAGAGTCGCTGGTTGGCCTGGCAGTGCTGCTGGGATGTGATTATATACCAAAAGTAAGATCTGCTTAGAGAGCGTAGGGGTGAGGGGTGAATTTGTGTGTGTGTGTGTGTGTATATGGATATAGATAGAGATATATAGATATATAGATATATTCTTTGAAAAATGTGTGTGTGTAAATTTAGATAGATAGATAGAGATATAGATATATATATAAATATATCTCTATCTGTTAAACAAATGGTGCTACTATGTTCTCTTGTATACATTACATATAGACATGGGGGGGTACATGACTGTCAGTGCTGAGGGGTAGCACTGCGATTGTCATTTCTATCTATTGGGCTCTGTGGCTTTAATTGCTATAGGTGGGGGGGGGGGCACCTTGACTGTCAATACTGGGGTGTGCAACGTGGCTGTCGCTGTGTTGAGTGGGGGGGGCACAGTGGCTGTCATTGCTTTGGGTGGGGGGCACCATTGATGTCATTGTTGGGGGGGGGGGGCAGTGGCTTTCAATGCTACCCTCTGAAGCAGGGGAGGACACTGGTTATTAACCCCTTCATGACCCAGCCCATTTTCACCTTCATGGCCTGGGCATTTTTTAGAAAATCTGACCACTGTCACTTTAAACATTAATAACACTGGAATGCTTTTACTTATCATTCTGGTTCAGAGATTGTTTTTTCGTGACATATTCTACTTTATGTTATCGGTAAAATTTCACTGATATTTGTATCCTTTCTTGGTAAAAAATCTAAAAATTTCATGAAAATTTTGAAAATTTAGCATTTTTCTAACTTTGAAAGTCTCTGCTTGAAAGGAAAATGGATATTCCAAATAAATTACATATTGATTCACATATACAATATGTCTACTTTGTGTTTGCATTAAAAAATTGACAAGTTTTTACTTTTGGAAAACATCAGAGGGCTTCAAAGTTCAGCAGCAATTTTCCAATTTTTCTCAAGATTTTCAAAATCGTAATTTTTCAGCGCCCAGTTCAGGTTGGAAGTGGATTTTAAGGATCTTCATATTAGAAATACCCCATAAATGACCCCATTATAAAAACTGCACCCCCCAAAGTATTCAAAATGACATTCATTAAGTGTTTTAACCCTTTAGGTGTTTCACAGGAATAGCAGCAAAGTGAAGGAGAAAATTCTAAATCTTCATTTTTTACACTCGCATTTTCTTGTAGACCCAATTTTTGAATTTTTACAAGGGGTAAAAGGAGAGAAATCACCCTAAAATTTGTAACCCAATTTCTCTCGAGTAAGGAAATACCTCATATGTCTATGTAAAGTGTTCGGCGGGCGCAGTAGAGGGCTCAGAAGGGAAGGAGCGACAATGGGATTTTGGAGAGTGAGTTTTTCTGAAAGGGTTTTTGGGGGGCATGTCCCATTTAGGAAGCCCCTATGGTGCCAGAACAGTGGACCCCCCCACATGTGACCCTATTTTGGAAACTATACCCCTCACGGAATGTAATAAGGGGTGCAGTGAGCATTTACACCCCACTGGCGTTTGACAGATATTTGAAACAGTGGACTGTGCAAATCAAAAATTTTATTTTTCATTTTCACAGACCACTGTTCCAAAACTCTGTCATACACCAGTGGGGTGTAAATGCTCACTGCACCCCTTATTAAATTCCGTGAGGGGTGTAGTTTCCAAAATGGGGTCACATGTGGATATTTATTGTTTTGCGTTTGTCAGAACTGCTGTAACAATCAGCCACCCCTGTGCAAATCGCCTCAAATGTACATGGTGCACTCTCCCTTCTGGGCCTTGTTGTGCGCCCCCAGAGCACTTTGCGCCCACATATGAGGTATCTCCGTACTCAGGAGAAATTGCGTTACAAATTTAGATGGTCTTTTTTCCCTTTTACCTCTTGTGAAAATGAAAAGTATAGGGCAACACCAGCATGTCAGTGTAAAAAATTAATTTTTTTACACTAACATGCTGGTGTAGACCCCAACTTCACCTTTTCATAAGGGGTTAAAGAAGAAAAAGCCCCCCAAAATTTGTAAGGCAATTTCTCCCGAGTACGGCGATACCCCATATGTGTCCCAAAACTGTTGCCCTGAAATACGACAGGGCTCCAAAGTGAGAGCGCCATGCGCATTTGAGGCCTGAATTAGGGATTTGCATAGGGGTGGACATAGGGGTATTCTACGCCAGTGATTCCCAAACAGGGTGCCTCCAGCTGTTGCAAAACTCCCAGCATGCCTGGACAGTCAATGGCTGTCCGGCAATACTGGGAGTTATTATTTTGCAACAGCTGGAGGCTCCGTTTTGGAAACAGTAGCGTACCAGACGTTTTTCATTTTTTGGGGGGAGGGGGGGCTGTGTAGGGGTATGTGTATATGTAGTGTTTTTTACTTTTTATTTTAGGTTAGTGTCAGTGTAGTGTAGTGTTTTTAGGGTACAGTCACATGGGCAGAGGTTCACAGCAAGTTTGCCGCTGGAAGTTTGAGCTGCAGCGCAAAATTTGCGCCATCTCAAACTTGCAGCACTCACTGTAAACCTCCGCCCATGTGAGTGTACCCTGTACATTCACATTGGGGGGAGGGGGCAAACATCCAGCTGTTGCAAATTCCGAGCATGCCCTTTGGCTGTCCGTGCATGCTGGGAGTTGTAGTTTTGCAACAGCTGGAGGAACACTGGTTTGGAAACACTAAGTTAAGTAATAAACTTTCAAGTGTTTTGCAACCAAACTTAGTGTTTCCAAACCAGTGTGCCTCCAGCTGTTGCAAAACTACAACTCCCAGCATGCATGGTCTGTCAGTGCATGCTGGGAGTTATAGTTTTGCAACAATTGCAACAGCTGGAGGCACTGAGGTAGGAAACGGACAATGTTTCCCAACTAGTGTGCCTCCAGTTGTTGCAAAACTACAACTCCCAGCATGCCCAGACTGCCAAGGCATGCTGGAAGTTGTAGTTCGGCAATATCTGAAGGATCAGATGTTGCCGAACTACAACTTCCAGCATGCTTGGGCAGTCTGGGCATGCTGGGAGTTGTAGTTTTGCAACATCTGGAGGTCCACAGTTTGGAGACCACTGTATAATGGTCTCCAATCTGTACTCTTCCAGATGTTAGAGAACTACAACTCCCAGCATGCCTGGACAGACTGAGCATGCTGAGATTTGTAGTTTTGCAACATCTGGAAGAGCACAGATTGGAGACCATTATACAGTGGTCTCCAAACTGTGGACCTCCAGATGTTGCAAAACTACAACTCCCAGCATGCCCAGAAAGCCAAAGGCTGTCTGGGCATGCTGGGAGTTGCAGTTTTGAAACTCTCAGAGGCAGCAGTGAGATCGCTTTACGGCGATCTCACTGCTGCCAATGAAGATGCCGCACTGCTGCCGGAAACTCACCTCCGGGACGCAGCGCAGCCAGGACCGCATGGAGGACGCCGGGACCGCACGGAGGACGCCGGGACCGCTCGGGACACCGCTCCGACGGGTAAGTGACGCCGGGGGACGGGTCAGGGACACTTAGTAGAGCGGTGTGTGTCCCGATCCCTGTGATCTGGACTCACACACCGCGCTGCTATCAGCTAGTCAGATTTGACCAGCTGATAGCAGCGATCGCTGGGGGGGGTGGGCGACGAAACCCCCCGTGGTCGCATGGTAAGATGGCTGGCTATCAGTGATAGCCACCATCTCTCCGGGCGCTGCGGGATGCCGCGAGTAGCGGCAGTAATGTCCATGACGTACCTGTATGTCATGGGTCGGGAACACCTTGCCACCCATGACGTACAGGTATGTCATAGGTCGGGAAGGGGTTAAAAGGGGTATTCTATTTATGAGCGTTATGTGGTGGTCACTACTTGAAGCATTGTGACTGACTACTTCTATCTAAAAGAAAAAAATTTTGGGGAAACCTGATGCCATGTCATGTCTAGTATGGGTGGAAGCAAATTCTCATTTTTGTGCCCATTAGAGGGGTACTCCTGTGGAAGACAAATGTTTTCAAATGAACTGGCTCCAGAAAGTTATACAGATTTGTAAATTACTTCTATATAAAAATGTTAACCCTTCCAGTACTTATCAGCTGCTGTATGCTCCAAAGGAAGTTGTATAGTTCTTTTCAGTCTGACCACAGTGCACTCTGCTGCCACCTCTGTCCAGAGCAGGAGAGGTTTGCTATGGGGATTTGCTTTTGCTCTGGACAGTTTTGGACACGGACAGTGGTGGCAGCAGAGAGCACTGTGATCAAACTGAGAACGACTCAACTTCCTCTGGAGCAGACAGCAGCTAAGTACTGGAAGAATTAGGATTTTTGTATAGAAGTAATTTACAAATCTGTTCAACTTGCTGGCACCGGTTGGTTGTAAAAGATTTGTTTTCCACCGGAGTAGCCCTTTAAATCTTTGTCATGCACTGCCCTCCAGCCCCGCACTATAGCAGTTTATCGGATCTACCTCTGCTTTATTGTAGTGCAATCTGTAATGTACCCCTCAGACCAGGAAATGTTTGTGCTCCCCTTGTTCAAAGCAATTATCAATTGCAGTCAAATGTAGCTTACATAATTCCCAGTTTGTTTGCCTCTGTAGTAAATAATTCATTATTGCTCCTTGAATTTGGAGAAACAAGATAAAGCTCACACATTGTGTGTTCTGTGCCAGACAGAAGTCCTACGTCTCCTTTACCCGGTCTTGGCCGTATAATGCAGATGAGTGACACCTACCTCTCGTGACATCTGGCTCCAGTTTACAGCCGCTCTCATACCTGTGCTAAGTGAGCAACACCTCTGTACCACCGCACTGCCAAGTGTCAATTAGCAGCACTTCCCATCTGCTGAGGCTTCAGGAATCCCAATGAAGGGGCTTAGTCCAGCTCATTAGTCCAGAATGACTCAATTACTGGAGCTCCTTATAATTAAAAAGAGGAACTAAGGTGGGGATCACTTTTTAATGCTTTGGCCTGAGGAACATATTGGCCCTTATTTACTATTGTAAGCCCAACAGTTTTGTCGGGTTTGGGGCCAGATTCTGATGCATTGCGCCAGAATTTGCGCCAGAATTGAAAAAAGCTCAGCCAACTCTCCATTTTAATTAGGGAGCTGAAATAGGGTCATAGTCAACGGGAATAGGGGCATAGTCACAAAAAAGGGGCGTGCCCCCGACATTTCTAAAAACATTCCAACATATTTACGAAGGTTTCCACAGAAAATGTGGTGGATTTGAGCTAAGAAATACCCTACAGCTCAGAGCAAAAAAAAGTAGGGAAAAGTGCAACACGTAGGGAAACCATAGTAAATACTGTGGAAAAACATTTGTAGGAAAATAAAACCCACACCTTGCTAGTCACACATTTTACAATTAAAAAAGTTGACAAAAATTTTGGGGGGGGAAAGTTATTTGCTTTTTATTTTTTATTTATTTTTCTCTCCAGAAGCAGCAGCAGCCATGTCCATGGGTTGTGTCTGGTAATGCACCTGAAATTGAATCAAGCAGAGCTGCAATAGCAAACACCACCCAATGAAGATTAGAGTAATCACTGATGCCAGATCTAGAGATGAGCGAATTTACAGTGATTCAATCCGTCACGAACTTCACGGCTCGGTGGTTGCTGACTTTATCCTGCATAAATTAGTTCAGCTTTCAGGTGGGCTGAAAAAGGTGGATCCAGACCTAGGAGAGAGTCTCCAGCTCACCGGAGCACCTGAAAGCTGAACTAATTTATGCAGGATAAGTCATCAACTGCCGAGCCGAGAAGTTCGTGACGAATCGAATCACTGTAAATTTGCTCATCTCTAGCTAGATCCTAGCCTTAAATGGGCACTGTCAGATTCAAAAACTTTTTATATGTTGTACATCTTGGCAAAACCTTTACCTTTCTAATATATTCATGAGAAATTTTTATTTCCTTTTTATAGAAATCATGGCTTTGTCCAAGCTGAAGCACAGGTATGGACAAAGTCCAGTAAGTGAGGCTGGGCTAGCACTCCTCTGTGCTCTCTCCTGTCTGATAGCACTCCTCTGTGCTCTCTCCTGTCTGATGGCACTCCTCTGTGCTCTCTCCTGTCTGATGGCACTCCTCTGTGCTCTCTCCTGTCTGATGGCACTCCTCTGTGCTCTCTCCTGTCTGATGGCACTCCTCTGTGCTCTCTCCTGTCTGATGGCACTCCTCAGTGCTCTCTCCTGTCTGATGGCACTCCTCTGTGCTCTCTCCTGTCTGATGGCACTCCTCTGTGCTCTCTCCTGTCTGATGGCACTCCTCTGTGCTCTCTCCTGTCTGATGGCACTCCTCTGTGCTCTCTCCTGTCTGATGGCACTCCTCTGTGCTCTCTCCTGTCTGATGGCACTCCTCTGTGCTCTCTCCTGTCTGATGGCACTCCTCTGTGCTCTCTCCTGTCTGATGGCACTCCTCTGTGCTCTCTCCTGTCTGATGGCACTCCTCTGTGCTCTCTCCTGTCTGATAGGACAGGAGAGGGCACAGAGGAGTGCTAGCCCATTCTTAGTTACTTGACCACGGCTATGCTTCAGCTTGGGCAAAGCCATGATTTTATAAGCCATGATTTCTATAAAAAGGAAATAAAATTGTTCTTATGAAGTATATTAGAAAGGTTAATGTTCTACCAAGATGTTTTTGTATCTGACAGTGACCATTTAAGTAATGAGTCCAATTCATCACTTTCATGCTGCTTAAAGGAGTAGTAATGTGAAAAAAAATTCTGCCCTATCCAAAGAATAGGGGATAAGTTATAGATTGCGGTCGGACCCCCTGCTGGGACCCCCTGTGATCTCTTGTACGGGGCCCCGGCAGTCCGCAGGATGCTGCGGCTGACACGACCCTCCGTGTGTCTCAATGGGATAAATGGAGAGGGGGAGCTGTCGGACGCCACTTTGTGCAGGGGTCGGCATGCCTCTTGCTGCAGAGTTCCAGAGACCCATACAGGAGATCACAATGGGTCCCAGCGGTTGGACCTGCTGCAATCTATAACTTATCCCTATCCAAAGGATAAGGCATAAGTTTTTTTTTTTTTTTTTTTTTCTTCACTACAGTACTATTTTAAACCACAAGTCATCATGGAGGTCTCCAGTGCTTTCTTCTCACCTTGATTTGATAGATGTTTTCTTAGATAAAAAGGAAAAAATCTTATTAATCAAGGTCAGCGGGAAGGCGAAAAGCCACTGGGGACCACCCTGAAGATTTGTGGCTGAAAGTGATTACAGTGCAATCCTCTGGACCAGTTAGTTGCTCCCCTCTGGGACTGGTCACCTCCTCTTTCACCCACTGAAAAATATTGTGAAACCTGTCACACCTTTTGCTGAGATTGCCAGAACAATAGTCTGTACTGTATAGTGGTTCTTCAGTTAATAGGGAAGGTCCTCCAAGAGTTGTCACAGCTACTGTGAGAGGATAGGTGTTGTCAAAATCAGACAATCCCCTTAAAGTCTAGGAACATTAAAAGAATTGTTCTATAAAGACAATTATTGTCTTTAAGCCCTATTAGGGTCCCTCTCTATGGTCATGACCAGGGGACCACTTTATAGAAGAACCACCCACCAAGCAAAAATGGCTGGAGATGTAAGGGCAATGGCTGGAGGTGTAAGGGACATGGCTGGAGATGTAAGGGAAATGGCTGGAGATGTAAGGGAAATGGCTGGAGGTGTAAGGGAAATGGCTGGAGGTGTAAGGGCAATGGCTGGAGGTGTAAGGGCAATGGCTGGAGGTGTAAGGGCAATGGCTGGAGGTGTAAGGGACATGGCTGGAGGTGTAAGGGACATGGCTGGAGGTGTAAGGGACATGGCTGGAGGTGTAAGGGACATGGCTGGAGATATAAGGCTTTCCTCTACCAGGGATGGCGGATGTCAGACTTTCTCCAATTACACAACCCCAAGCTGGGTCCTTCTAAGGGAGCAGCACCTGTCCACTGGGACTTGAAGAGGAAGGGGTCTCAAGCTCAGACCCTATTTATTTTAAAGGGGTGTCTGATATCCAGTAAAGAAATATAAAAATGCTGCACAACAATATAGCATTGCTTACCTGTCTGTCCCCGTTCTGAAACCACAGAAAACGTATTTGCTTTCAGGGTCTTAGTCCTGTACATTTTGGTTGAGCTGTACAATTTCCAGAATGCATTGTTTCCCGTCAGCTCTTCATCACTACCCTCCCATTCTGCTCACCTGCCTACTTTCCCCCCACAACACTCCTGCCAGTTCCCTAAACAGAGATGTTTCCAGAACATCTAATTTCACAGCAGACTATAACACATATGGTTAGGTTGCAACAGCAGCACCTGCTATTCATTTCCTGTCTGCTTATTTGCCTGTGAAATTGTTCAGCACAAGGAAGCATTCAAAAAACACCCTTCATTCTCCCTAAATGCCCAAATAAAGATAAGATATATGTGTGTATGTATGTGACAGGGAGATGGCGATGCAGCTGTAGGGATAGGTCAGAGGTGATGACATCACTCAGGGGGCAGGGCTAGATCTTAGAGACCATATCCAGCCATGCTTCTGGGACAGCAGAGGATGATGTGGTGTTTTTGGAGAGAGAGAGTGGGGAAAGGAGCAGCTTAGACAACACCACACTGACAATGAGAGGGCTACACAACTTGCTGTTAGGGGTGAATCTCACAATTGCACGCTGAAGCCAGTACAATTTGAAGACTGTCAGGTATATATTTTGGGGTAAAAGTTTTATTTAAATACAATTTTCTGGTACCGGAATACCCCTCTTAACCTAACAGAAAAAAATTCAACTCTTAATTTTATATTTAGTTTGAATCCCCAGAATTGATGAGTGTCATAAAGTCATAGATTATTGCAGATCCTGTAAGAATGCTTCTTTTCCCTTTATGTACAATACAAGCCCCAGTATCAGATGACGTACGCCAGTGTTGTCATCTGTGAAGAGGAGATGCATATCCATAATGGAGCATTGTGTGGAGCGGATTGTCAGTATTGTCAGGGCTGTCGTAGCATTTAACTAAGTTCCACTATCGGAAAGATTCACAATCACCATAATCTGCAGTGTAATGAGTGCTGAGCTCGGCATATTCCCTCTGTTCTATAGAGAGAAATAGAACAATGCTGGATTGGCAATATTGAAGTGCAGATAAGGCCAAAAAGATGCTGCAGCATATAGGAAAGTCCAGGCAATGGCTGCCAGAGAAAAATAATTATATTCAGAGGAGTATATCTACACCAAAATGTTCAAAATTTCCACTAAAATGTTTTACACTTTTTACTTTTAAAGCAGCTCAACAGTTTGTTGCTACCCCAAGGGGTTGTTCTGTTTGTCGTATTACAGGTTTATTTTGGACTTATTGATGGCCTATTTCACATTCAACTACATTATTCAAAGCTGTTCCTGGGAAACAAGGCCCTAACCACATGCAGTAGTCTTGTACGTTATTTGTAGTTTGTATCTGTATTTGCTGCAAATCCTTGGCAGCGCGCAGTAAGGACCCATTCACACTACGGAAATTCCAAGCAGATTCTGTTTGCAGCAGTCTCCATATGATTTAATTTAGGGCTGGGCGGTATAGCGGTTCATACCGAATACCGAAATGTTTGTGCTGCACGATATGAATTTTAACCCATCCCGCAATACCGGGTATGAATTAATTATCAGCCCAGCGCTGCGCTGTCCCCACATCGGGGAACTAATCATATGTGACCCGCCAGCGCTGTTCTGCCCCCCCACCAATTAATTATTAGCCCAGCACAGCGCTGCACTACTCACATATGTCACCCGCAAGCGCCGTCCTCCTCGTCCTCCTGTTTGCTGCGGCCGCCGCAGTTGCAAAACTACAACTCCCAGCATGCCCGGACAGCCGTTGGGAGTTGTAGTTTTGCAACATCTGGAGGTCTGCAGGTTGAAGACCACTGCTCTATACTGTATCCCTATGCCCGGGCTGGAAAAAGTAAACAAAATAAACTTTAACTCCCCTTCCCCGTCAGTCCGGACCAGCTTCCTAGGGAATGGAACATCAGAAAGCCGTCAGCCTATCACCAGCCGCAGCGATGTTCCGCCTTGGCCGGTGATAGGTTGAGTGCACTGTCATGTAAGAAGCCGGCTTCTTACATGACAGTGGGCTCAGCCTATCACCGGCCGAGGCAGAACATCGCTGCGGCCGGTGATAGACTGACGGCTGTCCGACGTAGGAATGTGCGTTTAAGTTTATTTTTTTCACCGTTTGCAGCCCGGGCATAGAGATACAGTGTAGAGTGTCAGCGCCGGCGGCTGAAACAAACAGGAGGACGAGGAGAGCAGCGCTTGCGGGTGACATGAGTACCCCCCCCCCCGATGGGGACAGCGCAGCACTGGGCCAATAATTAATTTGGGGCGGGGGGGGGGAAATATAGTTTATACCATGGAACCGCCATAAGTTACAAAAATACCGCGATACACATATACGGTCACACCGCCCAGCCCTAATTTCATTGTGTTCGCGCGACAGTCCATCGCAGATTTCCTAAGTTTAAGCCTCCTAGAAGATTGCACATGTTGTCTTCAGCCCAGGATTCTGTTGTAGTGGATTGGACAGCTTAAAATGTTCCTGTCCTATACCAAAATATATAGGTTACTCAGTACCTAATCCTGATCATGTACATTTAATATTTGTGTATAGCACCTATATTTTTCTCTTTTTGCCAACTTGGGTTGTCATTCTGTGCTATGGAGGGGACGTGTCCTCTCTGTATGACTCCTCTTCCTCCCTGAGTCTGCTGTGCTTTGCTGGGTCTTTTCATCCAGTCACTGCAGGCTGCTCTGTAACCCCTTCCTCAGGAGTGTGATAGACAGGACAGGAGTGAGCACCGAGGGATGTTAGTCACGCCCTAATTTACTAGATTTTGTCCATGCCTGTGCTTTAGCTGGGGCAAAGATAATCCTGTCCGGCTGCAGCATCATGTTCAGATGACCAGTAACACAGGGGACCTCGCAGCTTGCTGGGACTTGCAGTGACTTGACAGACTTTAGCGTAGCCACGCTGACTATAATAGACTTGACTCAAGATAGTGACAGCAAATAAAGAGGACTTGACTTACTGACTTGTGACTGCAATTTAGGTTGAGGCTTCCAGATGTGCTGGACACTGACCCTGAGACGTCTGGACTGGACTTGACCTCAGCAGAAAGTGAAACACAAGAGAAAGATTGTAGTACCTCCCCCTCTTATAAAGTGGGGCTGAGCAAGGAGCCCATAGGCTAGCTGTGGGTCATATGGTCACCTGGTGCTCTCAGTGTAACAAAACATGTGACTTAAACATGTATCAACCATTATCATGTGACTAACAATCATGTGACCATATCAAAGGTCCTTCACACTAAATACAACCTTTACACAATATGGGGGAACACTGCAGGAGAGCCCTGAGGACGTACAGGGACTCAACCTGACAGGACCAGGGATGTGGAATTCCTATTGCCCAACGCCTAATATATAAACGAGAAAAAACAACAGGAGGTGCGCCCCTAGTGAGGACCGTTTAAATAAGATGAAAGAGATAATGCAAAGATGGGTTCTTACCCCTAGGTGTTGCGCCCAGAGCACAACACCTACAGTAGCGTCTATATGCAGGAAATCGAGGGAAACCGCTGCCACGAGGAACAACCCGGTGTGACGTCCGTCAGTCCGGTGGATAGCAATGGAGATAAATATGTGAACAAGTTCCTCTCAAGAAGGCGCTGGTACCCGGAGATGGAAATAAACTTCTTTATTAGCAACGCGTTTCGATCCCGAACCGGGTTCTTCGTCAGGCAATGCCTGACGAACTTGTTCACATATTTATCTCTATTGCCCAACGCCTGGGACATGCAGTTCCGGGCGCCAGGCAGATGAATTTTTCCGTCCCTTAGCCCGGCTTCCGGCAAGCAGGGCGTGGTGCCGCTCAGCAGTCTGTATGGAGCGGGCTCTGGACTTGTGCCCGCTCCATACTCTGCAGTCCCCGGCTGTTCTCAATAGCTGGGGGCCGCCGTTAATAGTCACCTGAGCTGAGGAAGAGGGGATCCCCCCTCAAAACGTGTCATCTGTCCTTTTTATTATTTTTATACCAATAAATTTAACGTTTTACTCAACCAAAGGTAGATTTGGCCTTTTCTCTCTTAGTCTGATGACCTTGTGAGCAGCGCCTGGATTACTGGTCTTTTTCTCCTCCCTTCTTGGTTATAGTAGGTAGTTATGGCTATTATAGGGCGAGGAGGAAAAAACGAGAGTAGATTTTGCTCCGTTTTAGTCCCGTGGACAAGTAGTTTTTTATTAAATTCCCACACCCCTGCAGTACTGTAGGAGCATATCCCGTACTGGGATATCACAGGAACCCCTAGTGGTGTTTTTTTTTAATTTATTTTTTAATACCCCTTGATTTCTGTCTGGATCTATATAAGATACATATAAAAAGTCTTTGAATCTGACCGTGCCCATTTATTGTACACTTGGACATTAAGTGCTAGTTTCTGGAGTGTAAATGTGTAAACCAGTTTACTGCAAATTATAGATCTAGTACTGCTAAAATAAAGTACATTAGTAAACGTATTGTGTAGGATCAACTTGAAGGGGACACAAGGAGCACCACAGCCCCTCCAATGAATTGATCAGCAGTGGTGCAGAGAATTTGGATACTAACCAATCTGATATTAATTGCCTACACTTTGAAAATGCCATCAAATGCAAAGTCCTAGATTACCTTTGTAAGGTCAATATAAATCTTATACAGCTGTATTCACATTGCTCCCCCTAGTGTTTGTAATAAAAAGCTGAGGTTTTGACAAGTTTGTACAGAAATGTACTAAAAGCTGAGCTGCAAAAAGTACAAAGGCAAAACTGTTCTTACCAAAAAGCAGGTGTAGACGTAGTACAGCATTTGAAGTGTTAAAAGCCGGCTGCTGCCGCCACTTGTATTTTGGAATAGAAATTTAAATGGGCTCTGTCATTTAACTTAAATTGTTGCTATTTTCTTCCTCTAGTCTAATAAATACAATCTCTAATGTATTTTATGTGTAAAAATAATTAAAACATTTTTTTTCTGCAGCGGTGAAATTTCAGCCACTAAGGGTCTCCTTTGCGGTCCTGCGTGTATTCTGTCTCTTCACATTCACGGTTTGGTCTTCTGCTCTCCTGGCAGGAGACCAAAATCCAGAAATGCAGTCGGGACATCGGCTCTGCACAACTCTCACAGGGGAGAGAGAGCACTGTGCGTGGCAGGAGGGGATTGAGCAGATGCCTGCCGGGATTGGCTGCCTCTCCTATGCTGCGCTCCGTAGTGCCACCGCAGCATAAAAAAGAGCAAAAAGGATCCCCGGCAGGGCTTCAGATGACTTCTCACCTGCCGGGGAATGCCCCCTCCAAAACGCTGGAGTGTGAAGTTGAAAAGGGGCAAAATATAGAAAAAAAAAGGCAGGGTTGGGTGATGGAGGGTAAACAGGATGGGGGAATGAATAGGGAATGACAGCTTCACTTCTAGAAATGCAAGTCTGCAAAGGGACGGCAACACAGCAGTAGTGGAATAAATAAATAGATATGAGAGAAATATATATAAATCTGTGTGTGTGTGTGTGTGTGTGTGTGTGTGTGTGTGTGTGTGTGTGTGTGTGTATATATATATATATATATATATATATATATATATATATATATATATATATATATATACACATATACACACACACACACTCCAGCAGAATGAGTTTTAGTAATCCTAATGATGTGCCACTTAAACGGGAACTCCAATGAAAACAAGTGGGAAAACAAATGTTTTCAAATCAACTGGTGCCAGAAAGTTGAACAGATTTGTAAATCTTAATCCTTCCAGTACTTATCAGCTGCTGTATGCTCCAGAGGAAGTTGTGTAGGTCTTTTCAGTCTAACCACAGTGCTCTCTGCTGACACCTCTGTCCATGGCAGGAACTGTCCAGATTAGAAGCAAATCCCCATTGCAAACCTCTCCTGCTCTGGACAGTTTCTGACATGGACAGAGGTGTCAGCAGAGAGCACTGTGGTCAGACTGGAAATAATTTCACAAACTTCTCTGTGTTATACAGCAGCTGAAGTGCTGAAAGGATTAATATTTTTAAATTGACATGATTTACAAATCTGTTTAACTTTCTAGCACCAGTTGATTTGAAAAAAAAAAATTTCTACCGGAGTACCCCCTTAATACATGTTTTATCTATGTGGCAGGCTATATTCTGAATATTTGTAGACCACCAGTATATTAACTACGGTTATCTTGTGTGTTTTTTAAGGGTTTGCCTGGTGTGGGAAGACACCTGGCAGTGAAGTTCATTGAGTCACTTAATGGGGAGAGTATTCTGGAGAGGTAAGATGGCATCTGTAGTGTGATAAAAACATTGACTTTTGCTATAAATGTCTTATGAAAGGGATACTCCAGAAACAAAAATGTTTACATATCTGTTTAACTTTCTGGCACAAGTGGATTTGTAAATTACTTCTATTTAAACATCTTAATCCCTCCATCTTAATCAGCTGCTGTATGCTCCAGAGGATGTTGTGTAGTTCTTTCCAGATACAGTGCTCTCTGCTGCCACCTCTGTCCATGTCAGGAGCTGTCTGGAGGAGGAGAGGATTTCTATAAGGATTTGTGCCTGCTCTGGACATTTCTTGACACGGACAGAGGTGGCAGCAGAGAGCACTGTGGTCAGACTAGAAAGAACTACACAACTTCCACTGGAACATAGAGAAGCTGATTTGTACTGGAAGGGTTAACATTTTTAAATGGGGAGAGAGAGAGAGAGATAGATAGATAGATAGATATATCTATCTATAGAGATGGAGGTATATATAATCTCTATCTATATAGATCTCTATCTATCTATCTATATATATATATATATATATATATATATATATATATAATATAAATATGCAATCTCCACCACAGCACAAATAATCAGAGGTCCAGGATCAAGTAGAAAGGCTTCCAAGTTTATTCACACCATAAATGTGATAGCGCTATCACATTTATGGTGTGAATAAACTTGGAAGCCTTTCTACTTGATCCTGGACCTCTGATTATTTGTGCTGTGGTGGAGATTGCATATTTATGGACTGCTGACTTGCCAGTTGGCTGACCACGTGCACTTACAGAGGGGGTCTTTGCTGGCTCTTTTCGTTTGGAGTGATTACTATATATATATATATATATATATATAATTGTGTGTCTGTGTGTGTGTATATATATGTATATGTATATATATGTATATGTATGTATATAATATATATATATATATATATATATATATATATATATATATATATATATATAATAATATTTTTTTTTTTATCTGTGTGTGTGTACTTAAATACTGGAAGAACTGAGAAGCAGCCGGAGTCAGGAGTGTGTGTGTGTGCTGGTCCTTGTTTGCAGATATATTAAACTGATCCCATAAACAAAGGCCATGGACGCTTTCTCATTGGTTTTTGGTTCTGTTCTCATTTCTAGGTTTTCCCAGTGGAGGAAGCAGTTTGATGATCCCGCAATGAACTCTAAGGCGGGCAAGAAAAAAGTTCACTGTACTGTTTGCGGCCATCCAGGTATATAGAATCACAGTATTGTACCATTTATAATGGATGTTATGGGGCTTTTTTTGCTTAAATGTTCTCCTAGTAAGTCCTCACTAACACAGCCCCTCACATGCCCCCTGGTGGACCCTGCTCTCCATACATTACATGGATGTCTATTCTGAATGGATGTAATGTAATGCTACATGGAATTGTCTGGCAGCAACTTCCCCCAACTATAATAAGTCTCATGACAATCGTCAATCCACTTACAGAGCTGTATGATGGCTTGTTATGCAAAAATACTTTGTTTCAAATTATATAAATTTGGGGTATGTAGGTTATTTTTTGGGAGGGGGGATGGAAAATTAAATAATAATGCAATTTTGTCACTGTAGACTCTGTGTTTTTATTTTATTTATTTATTTATTTTTTTGACGTTCATAAGTTAGTTTCGTTGTGGTTTTTTTAATTAAAGATGTACTCCAGTGGAAAACATTATTTATTTATTTTTTAAATCAACTGGTGCCAGAAAGTTAAACAGATTTGTACATGACTTCTATTAAAAAATCTTTACCCTTCCCGTACTTTTTAGCAGCTGTATGCTACAGAGGAAATTCTTTTCTTTTTGAATTTATTTTTTGTCTTGTCCACAGTGCTCTCTGCTGACCCCTCTGTCCGTGTCAGGAACTGTCCAGAGCAGAAGAAAATCCCCCATAGCAAACCTATGCGGCTCTGGACAGTTCCTGACATGGACAGAGGGGTCAGCAAAGAGCACTGTGGACAAGACAAAAATGAAATTCAAAAAGAAAAGAATTTCCTCTGTAGCATACAGCTGCTAAAAAGTACTGGAAGGGTAAAGGATTTTTTAATAGAAGTAATTTACAAATCTGTTTAACTTCCTGGCACCAGTTGATTAAAAAAAATAATTGTTTTCCACCGGAGTACCCTTTTAAACTTTAATCTTGTTCTTGATCTTTTTACAGCATCAATGCATTGGCAGACCTAGGGGCCTTCTGTTAGACAACCCGCCCTCCCCAAGTTGCCATAACAACCCATCAGCACCCGGAAATAACACCATGGGGCGCTGATGTGGCTGTAGTAGGAGTATCTGCCCTCTTTCTAGTAACATAGTTCATAAGGTTGAAAAAAAGACCAGAGTCCATCAGTTCAACCCATCAATCTAGAATCCATAACCTGTCCCTATAAATCTAGAATCCATAACCTGTAATGTTATTATTCTCCAAAAATGCATCCAGACCCTTTTTGATCTCTTTTACAGAGTTCGCCATGACCACCTCCTCTGGGAGAGAATTACACAGTCTCACTGCTCTTACAGTAAAGCACCCCCCCCCCCCCCCCGGTCTGTTCTGGTGTAGAAACCTTCTTTCCTCTAGACGTAGAGGATGCCCCTTGTTATAGATACAGTCCTTGGTATAAATAAATCATGGGAGAGATCTCTGTACTGTCCCTGATATCTTTATACCGTATATACTCGAGTATAAGCCGACCCGAGTATAAGCCGAGACCCCTAATTTCAACCCAAAATCCCAGGAAAAGTTATTGACTCGAGTATAAGCCTAGGGTGGGAAATACCTCATCCCCCCCTGTCATCATCCAGACCCGTCATTAACATCCTCATCATCCCCTTGTCATCATCCCACACATCCCCCCTTCATCATCCCCTTGTCATCATCCCACACATCCCCTTATCATCCCACACATCCCCCCTTCATCATCCCCTTGTCATCATCCCACACATCCCCTTATCATCCCACACATCCCCCCTTCATCATCCCCTTGTCATCATCCCACACATCCCCCCTTCATCATCCCCTTGTCATCATCCCACACATCCCCTTATCATCCCACACATCCCCCCTTCATCATCCCCTTGTCATCATCCCACACATCCCCTTATCATCCCACACATCCCCCCTTCATCATCCCCTTGTCATCATCCCACACATCCCCCCTTCATCATCCCCTTGTCATCATCCCACACATCCCCTTATCATCCCACACATCCCCCCTTCATCATCCCCTTGTAATCATCCCACACCCCCCCCTTCATCATCCCCACCCCCCTTCATCATCCCCACACCCCCCCCCCCCTTCATCATCCTCTTCTCATCATTCGCCCTCAGTGGTCTTCAACCTGCGGACCTCCAGAGGTTTCAAAACTACAACTCCCAGCAAGCCCGGGCAGCCATCGGCTGTCCGGGCTTGCTGGGAGTTGTAGTTTTGAAACCTCCGGAGGTCCGCAGGTTGAAGACCACTGCGGCCTTCAACATGCGGACCTCCAGAGGTTTCAAAACTACAACTCCCAGCAAGCCCGGGCAGCCATCGGCTGTCCGGGCTTGCTGGGAGTTGTAGTTTTGGAACCTCCGGAGGTCCGCAGGTTGAAGACCACTGCGGCCTTCAACATGCGGACCTCCAGAGGTTTCAAAACTACAACTCCCAGCAAGCCCGGGCAGCCATCGGCTGTCCGGGCTTGCTGGGAGTTGTAGTTTTGAAACCTCCGGAGGTCCGCAGGTTGAAGACCACTGCGGCCTTCAACATGCGGACCTCCAGAGGTTTCAAAACTACAACTCCCAGCAAGCCCGGGCAGCCATCGGCTGTCCGGGCTTGCTGGGAGTTGTAGTTTTGAAACCTCCGGAGGTCCGCAGGTTGAAGACCACTGCGGCCTTCAACATCATCCAGCCCCCTCTCACCCCCTTTAGTTCTGAGTACTCACCTCCGCTCGGCGCTGGTCCGGTCCTGCAGGGCTGTCCGGTAAGGAGGTGGTCCGGTGAGGAGGTGGTCCGGGCTGCTATCTTCACCGGGGGCGCCTCTTCTCCGCGCTTCCGGCCCGGAATAGAGCCGTTGCCTTGACAACGACGTATCTGCGTCGTTGTCAAGGCAACGTGACTATTCTGAGGCCGGGCCCGAAGCGCTTAGAAGAGGCCTCCCCGGTGAAGATAGCAGCCCGGACCACCTCCTCACCGGACCACCTCCTTACCGCACAGCCCTGCAGGACCGGACCAGCGCCGAGCGGAGGTGAGTTCTCAGAACTAAAGGGGGTGAGAGGGGGCTGGATGATGTTGAAGGCCGCAGTGGTCTTCAACCTGCGGACCTCCGGAGGTTTCAAAACTACAACTCCCAGCAAGCCCGGACAGCCGATGGCTGCCCTGGCTTGCTGGGAGTTGTAGTTTTGAAACCTCTGGAAGTCCGCAGGTTGAAGACCACTGCGGGTGGGGGAGTTCACTCGAGTATAAGCCGAGGGGGGTGTTTTCAGCACGAAAAATCGTGCTGAAAAACTCGGCTTATACTCGAGTATATACGGTACATTGTCATTAAGCCTCCCCTAAGCCTTCTTTTTTCTAAACTAAATAACCCCAATTCTGGGTACTGTAGTTCTCCCATTCCCCATATTACCCTGGTTGCTCGTCTTTGAACCCTCTCCAGCTCCACTATATCTTTCTTGTACACTGGTGCCCAGTACTGTACACAGTATTCTATGTGTGGTCTGAGTAGTGATTTGTACAGTGGTAGAATGATTTCCTTGTCGTGGGCATCTATGCCCCTATTGATGCACCCCATGATTTTATTTGCCTTGGCAGCAGCTGCCCGACATTGGTCACTACAGCTAAATTTACTGTTATCTAAGACTCCCAAGTCCTTTTCCACATCAGTCGTCCCAAGTGTTCTCCCATTTAATATATAACCCTGTCCCAGATTTTTCCTCCCCATGTGCATTACCTTACATTTATCAGTGTTGAACCTCATCTGCCACTTCCCAGCCCAAACCTCCAACCTATCCAGATCCATTTCTAACAGTGCACTGTCCTCTATTGTGTTTACCGCTTTACAGAGTTTAGTATCATCTGCAAAGATTGCTACTTTACTATTCAACGCCTCTACAAGGTCATTAATGAATATATTAAATAGAACAGAACCCCTTAAATGCCACAGTCAGTTATAATTGAGGCCCAGTCTATTGTGTTGTCATCTGTGATATACACTTCACACCCTCTGTGGAGGATATGGGCACAGCTGTGCCCACAATGTACATTTATAATATAATAACAATATAGTGCCACAACACATGGCACTAAGAGGTGGGTGGAGAGTGTGTCAGAAATGATTCTCCTCTGGCTGCATAAAAACCAGTCTCCTCACGGGTAAGGAGTATTGCTAGATCAGCTAGCATTACTGTATCAAAAATATTTATTAGTGATTTAATAAGAAACTCACTTTTTGGTAACTTTCTTTTTTTTTTTTTTTTACACTAATGCTGTGAAATTCAGGTCCTCACAACGCAGTGGGGGAGATTTATCAAAACCTGTCCAGAGGAAAATTTGCTCAGTTGCCCATAGCAACCAATCGGCTCGCTTCTTTCATTTTTAACAAGGCCTCTGCAAAATGAAAGAAGCAATCTGATTGGTTGCTATGGGCAACTTTTCCTTTGCACAGGTTTTGATAAATGTCCCCCAGTATGTTTTGATATGTTACCTTCATTCCCTTTCAGGTTCTACTAAAGAGCACGAGCGGAAAGGCTGCGTGTTGTGTGGGAGCGAGAAATACTGTGAGCCTCACGACTACGATTACTCCTGCCCGTGTGACTGGCATAAGGCCGAACAAGAAAAGAAGAATGGTTCTGTGGACTATATCCTTAAGATGTACGTAAGTTATTACTGGAGATGAGAGAACCGATCCGCTGATCCACCAATACACCATGGCATAGGACACATTGGGTGCATTGAACCCTCTGTTGTCTTTAAAAGTGAACCTTTAAAGGGGTACTCCACTGCCCTGGCGTTCGGAACATTTTGTTCCGAGCGTAGACTGTGGGGGTCGTGACTGCACTGCCATGCCCCTCGTGATGTCACGCCACACCCCCTCAATGCAAGTCTATGGGAGGGGGCGTGGCGGCTGCCATGCCCCCTCCCATAGACTGGCATTGAGGGGGTGTGGTGTGACATCTCGACCCCCGCAGCCAGCCTTCTGAACAAAATTTTCCGAATGCCAGGGTAGTGGAGTACCCCTTTAAAAGGAGCCGAAGAGAAGATGCATTACTCTGGTAAGGTGAATCAGGCGGATCGATCCTTTCAAGACCTACAATCCCCATGGGACTTGGTTCTGAGTGACCACTGATCCTTGTGAACTGTTTCTTCCTACAGGAAGGCCAAGAAACGTGAAGGGTTCCCGTACCCTGAGGTGAAGTGGCTTCATTTTTCCCTGTAGAATTTTAG
Source organism: Hyla sarda (assembly GCF_029499605.1). Taxonomy (NCBI): domain Eukaryota; kingdom Metazoa; phylum Chordata; class Amphibia; order Anura; family Hylidae; genus Hyla; species Hyla sarda. Next base: position 64,581,733 of record NC_079191.1, read on the forward strand.
GCTGGCGATGTGGCCCTGACATTCTCTTCTTGATTCTTCCAGGTTATTCAGGAATTTCTTGTAAATAAGGATAAATTAGTAAAAGTGATCAAATGGACGAGGCCCAGTCTAATGTGCTTCCAGGTACTGACCCTCTTTGGGGATTCTTCTTGTCTGTATTACTGGTTTTCTCTTTTTTAACCCCTTAAAGGGGTTAACCAGGAAAAAACTTTTTTTTATATATCAACTGGCTCCAGAAAGTTAAACAGATTTGTAAATTACTTCTATTCAAAAATATTAATCCTTTCAGTACTTATGAGCTTCTGAAGTTAAGGTTGTTCTTTTCTGTCTAAGTGCTCACTGATGACACTTGTCTCGGGAAACGCCCAGTTCAGAAGCAAATCCCCATAGCAAACCTCTTCTAAACTGGGCGTTTCCCGAGACACGTGTCATCAGAGAGGACTTAGACAATATCAGAAAATAACAACCTTAACTTTAGAAGCTCCTAAGTACTGAAAGGTTTAAGGTTTTTTAATAGAAGTAATTTACGAATCTGTTTAAGTTTTTGGAGCCAGTTGATATATATAAAAAAAAGTTTTTTTCCTGGAATACCGTTTTGGACATAGCGTTTTTCCGTTTTTTGCACTTTCGTTTTTTCCTCTACCTTTTAAAAATCATAACACTTTAAATTTTGCACATAAAAATCCATATGAGGGCTTATTTTTTGGCGCCAACAATTCTACTTTGTAATGGCATCAGTCATTTTACCCAAAAATCTATGGCAAAGTGGGGAAAAAAGTCATTGTGCGACAAAATGGAAGAAAAAACGCAATTTTGTAACTTTTTGGGGCTTCTGTTTCTACACAGTAAATTTTTCATTAAAAATGACACCTTATCTTTATTCCGTAGGTCCATACGATTAAAATGATATCCTACTTATATAGGTTTGATTTTGTCGTACTTCGGAAAAAAATCATAACTACATGCAGGAAAATTTATAAGTTTAAAATTGTCATCTTCTGACCCCTATAACTTTTGTATTGTTTTTATTACTTTTTTATCGGTACCATTTTTGTTATGATCAGACCTTTTTGATTGCTTTTTATTCATTTTTTAATTTTAGAAAAAGTGACCAAAAATACGCTATTTTGGACTTTAGAATTTTTTAGCGCATACGCTATTGATCATGCATTTTTATAATTCGGACATTTACGCATGCGGCGATACCAATGGTTATTTTTATTTACACCGTTTATTTATTTTTTATGGGAAAAGGGGGGTGATTTAAACTTTTATTAGGGAAGGGGTTAAATGATCTTTAGTCACTTTTTTTTTTTTTGCAGTGTTTTAGCTCCCATAGGGACCTATTACACTGCACACACTGATCTTTTACACAGATCACTGCAAAGCTATAGCTTTGCATTGGTCAGTGTTATCTGCGGTTGATTGCTCAAGCCTGGATTTCAGGCTTGCAGCAATCAATAGCCGTTTGGACGCGCAGTAGGCAGGTAAGTCACCCTCCTGCTGTGTCCTAGCTGATCCGTACACCGCGATTTCATCACGATGTCCCGATCAGCCCGATTGAGCTGCCTGAATGCTTTTACATTTGATTGCCGCGTCTAAAGAGTTAATGCCGGACATCTGCCGAAACGGCGATGTCTGGCATTAGTCACGGGTCCTGGCTGCTGATAGCAGCCGGGACCATGAGGGTATGATGCGAGCTCAGCTCCTGAACTCGCTTCATAACCCTCCCATGCTGCAGCAACGAGTATACCCCTAGTTCTGCGGCAAGGGGTTAAATTAGCAAAAAATGCTTAAAATCGCTTATATTTTCTATGTATTTTATCTATTGTGTTGAAAAAAATAAAATAAAAAATACTTAAACTGCTGTCTGTACACAGTAACTGTGCTGGCAGTAGTAGAGCTCAGACATAGAGAATTGCGTAAACCTATTTAGAGAGAACTTAGGGAACAGCCTAGTACTGATTGTACATATATAGCTGTATAGGGGCAGTAGCAGGCAACAGCAGAGCCACCCATGTAAAGCGCGCGCTGATCTCTGTTTTCTTGCGCTCTTAGGTAACAGCTGCAGTATACAGCTGTGTGTCTCCAGGTACTGGCTGCAGTATACAGCTGTGTATTCAAGTACTGACTGCAGTATATAGCTGTGTATTCAGGCACTGGCTGCAGTATATAGCTGTGTGTCTCCAGGTACTGGCTGCAGTATACAGCTGTGTATTCAAGTACTGACTGCAGTATATAGCTGTGTATTCAGGCACTGGCTGCAGTATATAGCTGTGTATTCGGGTATTTACTGCAGTATATAGCCATGTACTCAGATATTGGCTGCAGTATATAGCTGTGTATTCGGGTATTTACTGCAGTATATAGCCGTGTACTCAGATATTGGCTGCAGTATATAGCTGTGTATTCGGGTATTAACTGCAGTATATAGCCGTGTACTCAGATATTGGCTGCAGTATATAGCTGTGTATTCGGGTATTTACTGCAGTATATAGCCGTGTACTCAGGTTTTGGCTGCAGTATATAGCTGTGTATTCGGGTATTTACTGCAGTATATAGCCGTGTACTCAGGTATTGGCTGCAGTATACAGCTGTGTGTCTGTAGGTACTGGTTGCAGTATATAGCTTTGTATTTAGGTACTGGCTGCAGTATATAGCTTTGTATTCAGGTACTGGCTGCAGTATATAGCTGTGTATTCAGGTATTGACTGCAGTATATAGCTGTGTATTCAGGTACTGCCTGCGGTATACAGCTGTGCGTCTTCAGTTACTGACTGCAGTATACAGTTGTGTATTCAGGTACTGACTGCAGTATACAGCTGTGCATCTCCAGGTACTGACTGCGGTATACAGCTGTGTATTCGGGTACCGGCTGCAGTATACAGCTGTGTATTCAGGTACTGGCTGCAGTATACAGCTGTGCATCTCCAGGTACTGGCTGCAGTATACAGCTGTGTATTCGGGTACCGGCTGCAGTATACAGCTGTGTATTCAGGTACTGGCTGCAGTATACAGCTGTGCATCTGCAGGTACTGGCTGCAGTATACAGCTGTGCATCTGCAGGTACTGACTGCAGTATACAGCTGTGTATTCAGGTACTGACTGCAGTATACAGCTGTGTATCTCCAGGTACTGACTGTGGTATACAGCTGGGTATTCAGGTACTGGCTGCGGTATACAGCTGTGTGTCTCCAGGTACTGACTGCGGTATACAGCTGTGTATTCAGGTACTGACTTCAGTATACAGCTGTGTATATTCAGGTACTGACTGCAGTATACAGCTGTGTGTCTCCAGGTACTGACTGCAGTATACAGCTGTGCGTCTCCAGGTACTGACTGCGGTATACAGCTGTGTGTCTCCAGGTACTGGCTGCGGTATACAGCTGTGTGTCTCCAGGTACTGACTGCGGTATACAGCTGTGCGTCTCCAGGTACTGACTGCAGTATACAGCTGTGCGTCTTCAGGTACTGACTGCGGTATACAGCTGTGTCTCCAGGTACTGGCTGCAGTATACAGCTGTGTGTCTCCAGGTACTGGCTGCGGTATACAGCTGTGTGTCTCCAGGTACTGGCTGCGGTATACAGCTGTGTGTCTCCAGGTACTGACTGCAGTATACAGCTGTGTATTCAGGTACTGGCTGCAGTATACAGCTGTGTGTCTCCAGGTACTGACTGTGGTATACAGCTGGGTATTCAGGTACTGGCTGCGGTATACAGCTGTGTGTCTCCAGGTACTGACTGCGGTATACAGCTGTGTGTCTCCAGGTACTGACTGCAGTATACAGCTGTGCGTCTCCAGGTACTGACTGCGGTATACAGCTGTGTGTCTCCAGGTACTGGCTGCGGTATACAGCTGTGTGTCTCCAGGTACTGACTGCGGTATACAGCTGTGCGTCTCCAGGTACTGACTGCAGTATACAGCTGTGCGTCTTCAGGTACTGACTGCGGTATACAGCTGTGTATTCAGGTACTGGCTGCAGTATACAGCTGTGTGTCTCCAGGTACTGACTGCGGTATACAGCTGTGTATTCAGGTACTGACTGCAGTATACAGCTGTGCGTCTCCAGGTACTGACTGCGGTATACAGCTGTGTATTCAGGTACTGACTGCAGTATACAGCTGTGTGTCTCCAGGTACTGACTTCAGTATACAGCTGTGTGTCTCCAGGTACTGACTGCGGTATACAGCTGTGTATTCAGGTACTGGCTGCGGTATACAGCTGTGTCTCCAGGTACTGGCTGCGGTATACAGCTGTGTGTCTCCAGGTACTGACTGCGGTATACAGCTGTGTCTCCAGGTACTGACTGCAGTATACAGCTGTGTGTCTCCAGGTACTGACTGCAGTATATAGCTGTGTGTCTCCAGGTACTGACTGCAGTATACAGCTGTGTGTCTCCAGGTACTGACTGCAGTATACAGCTGTGTGTCTCCAGGTACTGACTGCAGTATACAGCTGTGCCTGTTTGTAGTGAAGTGAGAATTTTAGCCGCTATTATTGTTCAGTTCCCTGGTTCTTACAATGGAGACCTTCTGATTCATTCCATGTCTGTTCTTCCTTTTTTCATGGCATAACCTCAGTCGGTAATTTATTCCCTCCCCTCATCTTAAGGAACTTTATAGCCTGTGAATTTCACAGCGTACATCTCAAGAAGGTGTTCATAAAGTAAATGAGCCTGGAAATACACAGAGGGCCAGCAAATCCAATCTGTCATTAATTATGTATGCTTTTCATCCTGAAAACAATACCTTTGGGGTAGTGGAGATCTTTTAAATGGGCAAACATTTTGCAAACCTTTTTTCATTTAATATGTATATTTGTAATATACATTGGTTAAAAAATGTGTATTTTTGGGTGAAAAAATGCTGTCCCTGCATCTTGTCTGTGTCTCTGTGCAGAGACAAAATACAGGAAGTATAGTTGGACAAGCAGGGCTCTGTGCACTGAGGACAAGCGGGGCTCTGTGCAGTGAGGACAAGCGGGGCTCTGTGCAGTGAGGACAAGCGGGGCTCTGTGCAGTGAGGACAAGCGGGGCTCTGTGCAGTGAGGACAAGCGGGGCTCTGTGCAGTGAGGACAAGCGGGGCTCTGTGCACTGAGGACAAGCGGGGCTCTGTGCACTGAGGACAAGCGGTGCTCTGTGCACTGAGGACAAGCGGGGCTCTGTGCACTGAGGACAAGCGGGGCTCTGTGCACTGAGGACAAGCGGGGCTCTGTGCACTGAGGACAAGCGGGGCTCTGTGCACTGAGGACAAGCGGGGCTCTGTGCACTGAGGACAAGCGGGGCTCTGTGCACTGAGGACAAGCGGGGCTCTGTGCACTGAGGACAAGCGGGGCTCTGTGCACTGAGGACAAGCGGGGCTCTGTGCACTGAGGACAAGCGGGGCTCTGTGCACTGAGGACAAGCGGGGCTCTGTGCACTGAGGACAAGCGGGGCTTCATACCAATGTTTCCCAACCAGTGTGCCTTCAGCTGTTGCATGTCTGGACAGCCTTTGAATGTCAGGGCATGCTGGCAGTTGTAGTTTTGCAGCAGCTGGAGCTAAGCAGGTTGGGAAACACAGCTTTATACTAACACTTTCGCAAATATTTGTAAAAGTCATATCGGAAGAGAGCCAGAGGCTTTGTTCACACTGTTTATAAAATGTTTGTTTTATAGGTTAAGTGAGAACCAAAATTTCAAGGTTTAATTTTTGTTTGGGGGGGAAGGGGATTGTCTTTTTTTTTATTTTTTATTTTATTTATTTATTTATTTTTTTGGTGGGGGGGTTAAAGGGGTACTCTGCTGAAAAACAATTGTTTTAAATCAACTGGTGCCAGAAAGTTAAACAGATTTGTAAATTACTTCTATTTAAAAATCTTAATCCTTCCAGTATTTATTAGCTGCTCCACAGGAAGTTCTTTTCTTTTTGAATTTCCTTTCTGCCTGACCACAGTGCTCTCTGCTGACACCTCTGTCCATGTCAGGAACTGTCCAGAGAAGGAGAGGTTTGCTATGGGGACAGGCAGAGAGCACTGTGGTCAGACAGTAAAGAAATTCAAAAAGAAAATAACTTCCTGTCGAGAATACAACAGCTGATAAGTACTGGAAGAATTAAGATTTTTTTTTAAAAATAGAAGTAATTTACAAATCTGCAATTACTCTTAAATAGTGTGCGCTAATAGGGACTTTACTAAGTATGTTTGTGTACTGATTTGAGCATCCCTGTAGTGGAGTGACGATCCTCAAATGATGCTGTAGATGACGCAGTAATCAAACACTGACTATAGGAGAAAGTATATATAATATACAATAAGTGAACTAGATAGAATAGTCTATATACATCAGCTGTAGTTATATACCTTATATACAGTTATGAGAGAGGTGAATCTGATAGAGTGCAGAGTATCACTGCTGGTATTGTAATATAATTTCTTGCTGGATGTGATCCTATGGGGCGAAACACCTGTCTATTAGTTATTAGTGATGGTAAAAAACTTTGAGAGCGAAGTACCTAGAGCTTCTATGGTCGCGCAGTTCAGTTTGCGTGGAATGACCACCCGGTGTCTTACTTGTTCATAATCCTGCGGCGGTCTCGCTGTAGTGTTTGAGTGAGATGTTCCGGGAGTCTTCTGGTTCACTTAGTACGAGATTGAAGCAGCGCCCCGGCCGACGGCGTTTCTACCAGGCTGCGTCCAACTTCCAGATCGCTGGATGTTGCTAGGTAGTGATGTCACTAAGGTGGCTGAGATGGTCCAAAATGCCTTCAACGCATTTCGGAAACTGTGTAGCGGTTTCCTTCATTGGGAATGACTATTGTAGACTAGCTATCTATTCTTTTTTTAACAAACTGAAATACAAGCGTGACAGCATATACAGGAGAAATCTTCTAAATAGACAAGTACAATGATCCCTTAACTTACAATGGCCTCAACATACAATAGTTTCAACATACAATGGTCTTTTCTGGACCATTGTAACTTGAAACCAGACTCAACATACAATGTACAGACAGTCCAGATTTGTGAAATGTGTCAATGGCCGGAAGAACTGACCAATAATGGACATTTACAGTACAGTGATCCCTCAACTTTCTGGACCATTGTAACTTGAAACCAGACTCAACATACAATGCTATGGAATCTGTGAAACGTGTCAATGGCTGGAAGAATCGACCAATCAGAATGGGCATTCACTTGTAAAACACCTGTATTACTGAAGTGTATGCGCTGACTGATGTCTGGTATCGCCCCCTACAGTACAGGGGAGGTATTACATGTTCTGTACACTTTACCTGTACCAGGGTTAGCTGCTCCTCGGGACACCAGGTGAGGGCGACTCTATGTTACTTTTTTAGAACACTGCGTGCACTGTACAGGACCCCGAAGAAGCTCCTGTCCTCCACATAGACCAGTGTTTCACAAGCAGGGCGCCCCCAGCTTTTGCTAAACTACAACTCCCAGCATGCCCGGACAGCCTTTGGCTGTCCGGGCATGCTGGGAGTTGTAGTTTTACAACAGCTGGAGTCTCCCTGCTTGGAAAACACTGACATAGACAGTAATTACAGCTCCCAGCAGATCCTTCTTACTTTTATATGTAAGGATTTGCTTTATCTGTATTAGTTATCTACTTATTTTTCTTTTAATCATCACTTTTTCCTATTTTTGGATGAAATTTTTTGGTGCCTTTGGAACCAATTACCAGGTTTCCATAGAGTTCTGGTCTCAACATACAATGGTTTCAACATACAATCGTCATCCCAGAACCAATTAACATTGTAACTTGAGGGACCACTGTAAATCTAACATCAGCAATGGAACAAGACTGATATAAATCTGAAATACGTTCGTCATCAGTTGGCCATAAATAGTTCATGGACGACAACAATGGCATCTTGTGACAAATAATCTCAATCTTTTAGACCGATTTCTCTAAACTGGATCACGTATGAAGGTAGCTGTCCAGCATATAACAGTTAGATATAAACTAGTCTAACCTAATTCAAACAATGTGAGCCCAAAGGGCCAGTATGTCACTACATAAATCCTACATAAACAGAAAGGGGGAAACAGACTCCACGGACAAACAGCGGGGACAATCAGACAAGCAGCCAACGTCCAGTGCTCCTCAAAGGTCATCACGTTAGTGTCATTGGAGTAATTGTAGGTACAGTGATCCCTTAACTTACAATGGCCTCAACATACAATAGTTTCAACATACAATGGTCTTTTCTGGACAATTGTAACTTGAAACCAGACTCAACATACAATGCTATGGAATCTGCGAAACGGGGCAATGGCTGGAAGAACCGACCAATCAGAATGGACATTCACTGGTAAAACCCCTGTAGTCCTAAAGTGTATGCACTGACTGGTGTTTGGTAGCGCCCCCTACAGTACAGGGAGGTATTACATGTTCTGTACTCTTTACCTGTACCAGGGTTAGCTGCTCCTTTTGGACATCAGGTGAGGGCGGCTCTATTTTACTTTTATTTTTAGGACATTGCGTGTTCTGTACAGGACCCTGAAGAGGCTTCTGTCTACATAGATCAGTGTTCCCAAAGAGGGTGCCTGCAGCTGTTGCAAAACTACAACTCCCAGCGTGCCCGGACAGCCGAAGGCTGTCCGGGCACGCTGGGAGTTGTAGTATTGCAACAGCTGGAGGCACCCTGGCTGGGAAACACTGACATAGACAGTGATTACAGCTCCCAGCAGATCTTTCTTACTTTTATATATAAGGATTTGCTTTGTGTATATTAGTTATCTACTTATTTTTCTTTAATTCTCACTTTTTCCTATTTTTGGATGATATTTTGGTGGCTTCAGAACCAATTACCAGGTTTCCATAGAGTTATGGTTTGGTCTCAACTAGAGACCATCGATTCGTCACGAACTTCACGGCTCGGCAGTTGATGGCTTTTCCTGCATAAATGAGTTCAGCTTTCAGGTGCTCCCGTGGGCTGGAAAAGGTGGATACAGTCCTAGGAGACTCTTTCCTAGGACTGTATCCACCTTTTCTAGCCCACCGGAGCACCGGAAAGCTGAACTAATTTATGCAGGAAAAGTCAGCAACCGCCGAGCTGAGAAGTTCCTGACGAATCAAATTTACTGTAAGTTCGCTCATCTCTAGTCTCAACATACAATGGTTTCAACATACAATGGTCGTCCTGGAACCAATTAATATTGTAACTTGAGGGACTACTATATTCAGTATAAGCTAACAGAAACAACAGGCCAGAAAGCTACAGAATTTTTAAAGAACCGCCAGAGCTGCCATAGCATATCCTTGTGTACATGCAAAGGGACGGACTATAGATATGAGCTCTGAAGTGTCATAATAGGTATTAAGAAACTTCTGCCAATTTGTAAAAAAAATACTTTTTTGCCATCTTTTCTTCATGATGAAGTTCTTCGCTCCTGTCTAAGGAGAATAGGTGTTTCGGGGCTTCAAGTAAATGTGATATGGTAGGAGGTGTAGCTGAGAGCCACGTAATAGATGTCATTTAGCAAGAATAATGACAGCGTGTGCAACTGGTGGCAAATCAGCATAGGAATAATTGCTCTCAGATTCCTTCACTATTATATGAAAAAGTGCCTCATAGTGCGGCAGGGAACCAGCAGAAGAGCTTATCCTGTGCAACAGATTTGAAGCCTGTACTTGCGGGCACTGCCATATGCAATGGTATGGATCAGCTTTAAAGGGGTATTCCAGGCCAAAACTTTATATATATATATATATATATATATATATATATATATATATATATAATATCTCAAGTGGCTCCGGAAAGTTAAACAGATTAGTAAATTAGTAGTAAATGAAGAAAAAAGGTGTCCTGCACTCACTGCTTCAGTCCAGGTAATCCTGCTCCCATCTCGGGTCACGACTCGAACACGGAGGGCATGGGTAGTGGAGCGCTCAGAGGCGACTGCCGGCGGTTTCACGCCTCTGAGCGCGTGAAACCGCCGGCAGTCGCCTCTGAGCGCTCCACTACCCATGCCCTCCGTGTTCGAGTCGTGACCCGAGATGGGAGCAGGATTACCTGGACTGAAGCAGTGAGTGCAGGACACCTTTTTTCTTCATTTACTACTATTTGGTGACTACGGTCTTTATTGTCCTAGCACCTCCGTTGCCAGGGTGGATTTCCAGACTAGCGGGACGCCGTCTCCATCTCGTGGTCTTAGGAGGCCTAAGGTATCGGTGCCACTGTTGTTTCTTGTTTACTTTTAGATTAGTAAATTACTTCTATTAAAAAATCTTAATCCTTCCAATAGTTATTAGCTTCTGAAGTTTTCTATTTGCTCAATGAGGATGTCACGTCCCGGGAGCTGTGCATGATGGGAGAATATCCCCATAGGAACTGCACAGCTCCCGGGACCTGAATCATCAGAAAGCAGTTAGACAGAAAACAGCAACTCAACTTCAGAAGCTAATAACTATTGGAAGGATTAAGATTTTTTAATAGAAGTAATTTACAAATTTGTTTAACTTTCCGGAGCCAGTTGAGATATATATAGATATATATATAAAAGTTTTGGCCTGGAATACCCCTTTAAGTAAATTGCATTTCGGACAGTGAGTTATCCTGGAAGGGTTACTTATAGATGGTATAATGGTGAATGCATAAATAGCGGAATGGATTAACTTAAGTTGAGTCTCCCTCCATTTTTCATTATGGATATGAGTCCTGAAATCTGCTAAACCTGCCAAAATATGTTCAGTAGCGCTTGGATTTTGTAGGACAACAGCCCATTTCCTACCCACTTTCTTGGTATGTACCATTTACGAAGTCTCGCATACAAATTAGAAATAGATCTATCACTTGTGGAGGTGAGAATGGAATCAAAATCGCTTCTTTACCAAGGTCTATGAGTTTAGACCTGCAATAGGAGCGTAGTTGACTATACAGTTGTCCCTCAAGTTACAATATTAATTGGTTCCAGGATGACCATTGTATGTTGAAACCATTGTATGTTGAGACCATAACTCTATGGAAACCTGGTAATTGGTTCTGAAGCCACCAAAATGTCATCCAAAAATAGGAAAAAGTGAGGATTAAAGAAAAAGTAGACAACTAATATAGATGAAGCAAATCCTTACACGTAAAAGTAAGAAGGATCTGCTGGGAGCTGTAATCACTGTCCATGTCAGTGTTTCCCAGCCAGGGTGCCTCCAGCTTTTGCAAAACTACAACTCCCAGCATGCCCGGACAGCCTTCGGCTGTCCGGGCATGCTGGGAGTTGTAGTTTTGCAACAGCTGGAGGCACCCTCTTTGGGAAACACTGGTCTATGTACACGACAGAAGCTGCTTCAGGGTCCTGTACAGAACACGCAATGTCCTAAAAAAAAAAGGGAAAATGGAGCCGCCCTCACCTGGTGTCCAAAGGAGCAGCTATTCCTGGCACAGGTAAAGAGTACAGAGCATGTAATACCTCCCTGTACTGTAGGGGGCGCTACCAGACACCAGTCAGTGCATGCACTTTAGGACTATAGGAGTTTTACAAGTGAATGCCCATTCTGATTGGTCGGTTCTTCCAGCCATTGACACGTTTCGCAGATTCCATAGCATTGTATGTTGAGTCTGGTTTCAAGTTACAATGGTCCAGAAAAGACCACTGTATGTTGAAACTGTTGTAAGTTGAGGGATCACTGTACTGTAAAAAATGAGAAGAGGGAATATATCGTAATGAGCCTTTAGTTCCACCAGGGTATACCACCATTTATCTGGTTTATGCATGTGATCACCCATATTATTGATTCCATTCTGTCGCCACAACTGAAATAGAAGGTTTTCCATACCTATTGTAAAGTCTGGAGTATGCCATGGCTATAAGTGTTTAGAACACACACATGATAGACCCATTCACGCACAATGCAATAGTGCCAAAGGATGCCATGGGGCAGCAGAAGAGGATTCTAAGAGTGTGTTGGCGTAGAGAGAAGAATTATGGAACCAGTCCATAATATGTCACATGAGGCATGCTAAATTATAGCTTCTAATGTCAGGGAAATTTACACCCCCTTCCCACACCGAGATCAAAGTATGGCTTTGCTATATAGGGTTTCTTTCCTGCCCAAATAAACTTAGTGAACTTTGAAGTCAACATTTTGACATCAGCATGCTTTAATAATAATGGGGTGGTTTTATAGGGATAGAGTAGTTTAGCAAAACTGCACATCTTAAGGAGATGACAGCGACCTAAGAGCGATAGAGGCAATTGGTGCCAACGGTTTAGCTCAGTCTAGATGTTGGCAATTAAAGGAGGGTAATTTAAGGTGTACCAAGATTGGGGTACTTTCCCTATCTTTATTTCTAAATATGTGATATGCTGTGAGACAATAGGTATTCCTAAAGTGTGGACATTTAAGGTATATGTAGTGGATAGTCTTTTCAAAAGTAAGAGGGAAGATTTATGTACATTTACGCGATAACCATAGTAAGATCCAAACTGTGTCAGGACATCTAAGATGTGAGGAATATCTCTAACAGGGTCCTGTATATACAGTATGACATCATCCGCATATAGGGATGCCTTAACTTCAGCTTCCCCAACCCTGATGTGGAGGTGGTTAACCCCTTAAGGACTCAGCCCATTTTGGCCTTAAGGACTCAGACAATTTAATTTTTACGTTTTCATTTTTTCCTCCTCGCCTTCTAAAAATCATAACTCTTTTATATTTTCATCCACAGACTACTATGAGGGCTTGTTTTTTGCGCGACCAGTTGTCCTTTGTAATGACATCACTCATTATATCATAAAATGTATGGCGCAACCAAAAAACACTATTTTTGTGGGGAAATTAAAACGAAAAACTCAATTTTGCTAATTTTGGAAGGTTTCGTTTTCACGCCGTACAATTTATGGTAAAAATGACGTGTGTTCTTTATTCTGAGGGTCAATACGATTAAAATGATACCCATTATTATATACTTTTATATTATTGTTGCGCTTAAAAAAAATCACAAACTTTTTAACCAAATTAGTACGTTTATGATCCCTTTATTTTGATGACCTATAACTTTTTTATTTTTCCGTATAAGCGGCGGTATGGGGGCTCATTTTTTGCGCCATGATCTGTACTTTTTTTTGATACCACATTTGCATATAAAAAACTTTTAATACATTTTTTATAATTTTTTTTTTTATAAAATGTATTAAAAAAGTAGGAATTTTGGACTTTTAAAATTTTTTTTCGTTCACGCCGTTCACCATACGGGATCATTAACATTTTATTTTAATAGTTCGGACATTTACGCACGCGGCGATACCAAATATGTCTATAAAAAATGTTTTTTACGCTTTTTGGGGGTAAAATAGGAAAAAACGGACGTTTTACTTTTTTATTGGGGGAGGGGATTTTTCACTTTTTTTTTACTTTTACTTTTACATTTTTTTACATTTTTTTTTACACTTGAATAGTCCCCATAGTCGACTATTCATAGCAATACCATGATTGCTAATACTGATCTGTTCTATGTATAGGACATAGAACAGATCAGTATTATCGGTCATCTCCTGCTCTGGTCTGCTCGATCACAGACCAGAGCAGGAGACGCCGGGAGCCGCACGGAGGAAGGAGAGGGGACCTCCGTGCGGCGTTATGAATGATCGGATCCCCGCAGCAGCGCTGCGGGCGATCCGATCGTTCATTTTAATCGCGAACTACCGCAGATGCCGGGATCTGTATTGATCCCGGCACCTGAGGGGTTAATGGCGGACGCCCGCGAAATCGCGGGCGTCGGCCATTGCCGGCGGGTCCCTGGCTGCGATCAGCAGCCGGGATCAGCCGCGCATGACACGGGCATCGCTCCGATGCCCGCGGTTATGCTTAGGACGTAAATGTACGTCCTGGTGCGTTAAGTACCACCTCACCAGGACGTACATTTACGTCCTAAGTCCTTAAGGGGTTAAGTACCGTGCTAGGGGTTCTAAGGCAATGTTAAATAGAAGGGGGGACAGTAGGCAGCCTTGATGAGTGCCTTTACTAAGTGGGAAGGTAGGGGATAAAAAAACAGGTAAATAAATTTTAGATTTCGGGGAGGCATAGATGGCCCATAATAAGTTGCAAAAAGCACCTTGAGTGTGCATGGCATCCAGCACCAAGTCAAGCCATGAACAGCTGATATTATCAAATGCTTTTTCGGCATCTAATGTTAACAGAGAAGGGCAGCCCGGCTGGCCAGAGCGGTGATGGATAGTATCTAGAACTGTAAGGACCGTTCTCATGTTCACAACTGCAGACCTGCTTTTAATGAAACCCACCTGAGCTTGAGAGATAAGACACAGCATGATAGCCGACCGTCTGTCTGCCATAATGAAAGACAGTATCTTGGAGTCAACATTGATGAGCGATATAGGTCGGTATGCTCCTGGGTCAAGGGGGTCTTTATTTGGTTTGGGAATTAGTCTCACATAGGATATGTAAGCTGGATGTAGAAAAAGAAGAGAGCAGAGCTTCCTCTGAGTGTAGTGTGTTTTATAACATCAGGTGTAGGTAAATGTGGATATGTTCCACTATAGGTGTCCGCTCACCTTGTGGGGTTGTGTGCCAGACACAACCACCATGAAGAGCTGGTCAGTGTTTTAACGGAGCTGCCTCCCGGGAATCAGAGCGGGGTGTCCCTCTTTGATCTGGAACATCGGGTAGAGATAGGAGAAAAAGCCGGGATCTGTTGGCGCATGCCGTAATAATGTTCAGTATTCAGTGTGGGTATAATTCTTCTTTATTGCCAGATTTTAATTACCAGATTTTAGACGCGTTTCGAGGATGCAACCTCTTTCTCAATAAAACATAGGCTATGTTTTATTGAGAAAGAGGTTGCATCCTCGAAACGCATCTAAAATCTGGCAATAAAGAAGAATTATACCCACACTGAATACTGAACATTATTACGGCATGCGCCAACAGATCCCGGCTTTTTCTCCTATCTCTACCCGATCTCACATACGATATAGAAGCCAAATCTAGTGAACCTGTTCTTTATACAATTCGATTGTAAAGATCCGAGAGTGTGTCCATGACTTGGTCTTGTAGAAGTTTATAAAACTCCCCTGTTAGCCGTCAGGGCCCGGAGCCTTTAGGTTTTTAAGTCGTTTAATTGTTTAACAAAGTCTTGGATAATGGGTGCATTCAAGGATTCTAATTGTTCCTCAGATATATGTGGTAAGGTCACTTAGTAAAGAAGAGTGTCTATCGGCAGAGTGGTGGATGAAGTGTCAGAGGAGAAATCAGCATAGTATTTTCCCATATAATCTACTATTCTTCTAGGGTTTGTCAGAAGGGTGCCTCCTGAGGTTCGAAGTGAGAGTATGTAAGCATGCGGTTTCTGCCCTTTAGCTAGAGAGGCCAAAAGGCATCCCAGCTTATTTTCAAAGCAATGAAGAAGCGCCTGGAATTCAGTATGGTAGTATTGTTCCCTCTTTGTCAGCCAATCATCAAATTCCCCTTTAGCAGATATCCAGTTTTGTTTGTGTATCTGTGAGTGATCAGCTAAAAATGTTGTATAGGCTCTCCTCAGAGATCTTTGTATAGAGCGGCCGGAAAGCGCCACAGTATGTCCGTGCCATGTGGGTGTCTGTCAGAAAGGCAGAGTAGGAGGGGTGTATGATTTGATATAACCAGGGCTGTGGAGTCGGTAGACAAATGTTCCGACTCTGCAATTTTTTGTACTTCCGACTCTGAGGAGAGCCTATTGGAAAAACTGCTGTCATTCAGCTAAGGCTATAAAAACTTGTAAACTCGATTGTTAGCTTAAACTTTAATACATTCGCATATTAATAATTAATATGCGAATGTATTAAGGTTTAAGCTAACAATCGAGTTTACAAGTTTTTATAGCCTTAGCTGAATGGCAGCAGTTTTTCCAATGGTTTACATCTTCAGTCTTGAACTATTGACCCTCCATTCCCTTCACTTATACAAGTGTCTCTAGTCCGGCAAAAAAACATGTTTACTTAATCCCTTATCAGTGAGAGGGTAGGTTACCCATGGGTTCCCTGTAACAGCAGAACACAACACTATGGAAAGTATAAGTATTGCCGCTCTAAAATTTCGTCTGACTCCTCGACTCCACAGCACTAGATATAACCATATCTTCTGGGCATCTAAAACAGAGGAATGGAGGGAAGAATGTACAAAAATGTAATAGATGCGTGACCAGGACGATTGGGCATGTGAGGAAAAAGGAAAATTGTCTTTCCACCGGGTTATGAACCCTCAATGAAACAACAAGAGAAGCATGCTCTAACAGAGGGGAAAGTACCTGGTCACATTTCGTTTCACTTCCAACCAAGGCGGAAGATCTATCCTCTACCACTGAATTGAAATCGCCTCCAACAATCTTAGCCTGGACTGTATCTTCCAGAATCTGGGATTCTAAAGAAGTAAAGTGTGCTTCATTGGCAGTATTAGGAGATTCGAACAGAGAATATGTAACTTGCGCTCACTGTATTTGTGTGTGCAAAAATTTATGTTGAAAGCATTTACTAAGCAAAGTGAGGACCCTTGAAATGCCATACAAACAAACATTCTAAAATGAATCGAAAATGGAAAATACGTCCTATGCGATGCCAGAAAATACTCATGACTTAACTTTTTTCGGGGAGAGTACAAACTCCCAACTCTACAATATTGCGGCATGACAAAAGGCAAAATCAAGCAATATGTGCTCAATTTTTGATATTTATGAGCATCTGTCACATATGTGTAGATGCCAAAGAATGGGAAGGAGGGGTGGGGGGGGGGGGGTGCTGAAAAGGTAGGAAAGAGAGGGAGGGGGGTGTGAAGGGGAAAGAGAAAGACAGAGGGATATGCAGATAAAGTGTAGCACGAATTGCAACAAAGGGGAACGAGTCCTCTTGAAACAAATAGTCACATCACCAAAGAAAACTGGGTGATGTCAACACGGAGTTCAGGTTTGTAGGTAAATTATAAAAAGCACCCCGAATGGAAAGTCTGTCAAAAAAAAATAAAATCCATAACATCTCCTCAGAGGTTCCCTCAAAAAAAATAGAACGGCCTGAGCAACAGAATGTCATGAGGACGTTAAATTATTAGGTAGCACAGAAGAAAAATATGTCCCACATCATGGGATAGCAAGTCAGGTCAGGGAATCAGAAAAATGTTGTTCTTCAGACGCCTGGTGGGTCAATGCCATATCTTCAGGTGGGTGATCTGTGGAGCTCATAAGGGGCAACTGGAAAGGACGAGCTTGGGAGGCCTGGTAGGCCGGCTGACGTAAGGAGGCAGAAACAATGGGATCCAAATATGCGGATTTGTCCTCCATGGGGGTATGATGATGGTCTGTCTGTAAATGAAAGAAAGTAGCAACCTCACTGGGGTGATGAAAGGTGCGTGCAGAGCCGTCAGGTAATTGCACATGGAGTACTGCTGGGTATTATAGGCGGAATTTGAGAACTTTCTTGAATAAGAAGGTTCACACTGCATTAAACTCCTTTCATTTGTTGGTAACTTCAACAGAGTAATCGGCAAATAAGACAATTTTAAAGCCTCGCAGCAGGAGTGGTGTTTTTTGCGCTCTGAATGCCCGTAGGACGTCTTCTTTATCATAATAGTCCAAGTATCTCATTATCACCTGTCTGGGGCGAGTGTCTTTCTGTTGGCAGTCGTCAGCAGATGGATGTATAGGTGGACCAACTCTATGAGCCCTCTCAACTCGTTTCGGGTGTTTGAGGCCCAAAGCCTCTCAAAGTTCAGTCTCGCATAATTGTTGTAGTTGCTGAGGTTTAACAAGTTCAGGCAGGCCCACCATGCCAAAGTTGTTGTGCCTGGATCTGTTTTCTAAATCCTCAATGCGGTCCTTGAGGTAAATGGTATCTTGCATAACATGTTTAATGGCAGACACCTGAGGTAGTGGTCGAGTCCTCTATATTTTCTGGACTCCGTCCTCAATCTTATTGACTGTGTATTTTTAGCAAGGTCTGCCTGTAGACTCTGAAGAGAAACAGAGAGTCTCAATCATGGCAGCCTGCAGTTCAGGAAATTAACGCTCCGCCAGAGCGGCAGCATGTATCTTAAAGTCCATTCCATTAAAAGTACCGCCTGTCTCACCTTCGGTACCTGAGTATTGTGGATCCGCTGCCTGGTCGGGTGAGAGCTGAAATTGGTCTGTAGTGGCAGGTATAAGAGTGTCCATGTCGGCTATCTGCGCCGCTGTATGTGATGAAGAGAGGGTCCAGGGGCGGGGCTTACCGCCTTCTTCTCCACAGCAGCGGCGGCCATATTACTGATCAAGCCATCTGAGGCCACAATGGAATCGTCTGTATCACACTGTTTACTGGGCGGCTTGGTGAGGAAACGGTCCATAGATCGGGTCTCCACACTCTCCCTGTAATCTTCCTCCAAGTTGGCTGTGTAAAATTTGGGTATACTTTGGTGGCTGGATGCGAGGTGAGCACAGACCGGAGCTGTAGATGAAGCATCCTCACATCCCCGCCCCGGAACCGGAAGTCCCTAGCTATCTAATTCTTATAGTCTGATCATGCCTGCGGTTAACTCCATAGTTTCCAAACATTAATACCACTCTACTTTGAGTCTTTTCCTCATTTCTTTTGGAGAATGAACTTTATAATTTGCGAAAGTATGTTGTGATTCCTAAAGATGGTCCTTACAAAAATCCAAACAATTGGAATTCAGTATTCAGTCCATGGGGATTTAATGTATTTAAATTGAATATCATTTTGACACCATTCTGGACAGTTGCGCAATATAATTAATTACCTCCCCTCCAGTTGGGGGTAACTTTTACGAAGCCAAAAAAATGTGGACCCTCTAGCTGATAGATTATACATATGTTTATAATGCACTGACAGAGGATATTCTTCATACCCTCTTTGTATGTTGTAAATGTGTCTTTTTATTCTGACACCCAATTGTCTTTTTGTACGGCCAATATACAACTTTTTACATGAGCAGCAAATGGCATAAATTACCCCCTTAGTTTTGCAGTGAATATGTTCCATGATTTTATATTGTTTTTTTTCCCCATTTGTTCTCCAGTTCAGCCACAGGAGTAAGGTGGTCCATTGCTTTGCAACCACTGCACTGTTTACATTGGTTGTTCAGTTTCCATGTTCCCCTTTATTCGTTTGGCAGTGGGGGTTATTTTGTTCCCTACATTTTGTGCCTTCTTGTATATGAACGAGGGTATACTTGGGATACGGTCTCCTGTTTTATCATTAAATAGAAGTTTCCAGTGGTATTTTACTATTTTTTGGAAAAGGAAGCTATGCTTGTTATACTGGGTAATGATGGGGATTTTTATCTCCAGGATTTGGGTTTTCATTTGCGACGTTAGTCTCTCCGTTAGTGTCCCCTGTTGTGAAAATGACATGAAACTTGGCGCACATGTTACTTATATGTCAACAACAAACATAGGATAGGTAATTTAACCCTTACTCACCCCCATTTGCCAGGGGCGGGGTTTATGTTTAAAGTCCCATACAAGTCTATGGGGAATATATGTTGCTGAATAACTTCCAAACAGCTGGAGATATTTCGATAATACTTGGTCACGTTACTTATATGTCCACTTAAAATATAGGATAGTTAATTTAACACTTAACCACCCCCATTTGTGAGGGTCGGGGTTTTTGATCGAGATAGGAGGTGGGGATAGGAGGTCAAATTAGGAGGTCGGGATTAGGAGGATGGGATAGGAGGTCGGGATTAGGAGGTCGGGATTAGGAGGTCGGGATTAGGAGGTCGGGATTAGGAGGACGGGATTAGGAGGACGGGATTAGGGGTTGGGATATGACAACAATATATGGGGATGGGATATGAAGTCAAAAGCTTCCTCCTCTGTTGATTTTCTTCCCCAACAAGGATGAGGAAAGAAAAATCGGCATTTCATTAGCTCACAGTGTTGGAAATCCTCGCAGGGGAAGGGGGTGTGTCCCTCCCTTGTGGTGGTGGAAGGTGATTGGTTGGCTGCTCCTGCAGCCTTGTCCATGAATCATCTCTTGTCCATGATTCATGGACAAGTCTGATGCTGCTGTAGGTCTGGTAAGTGTCACAGTAGGTATGTATACCCCTAGGGGTGGGATTTTTAGGAGCCGTTTTCTTTATTAAATATTAAAAAAATGTTAACTTCTTAAGGACGTAGGGCGTACCTGCACGCCCGGTCCCGGTATTTAACCCCTTAAGGACGCAGGACGTAAATGTACGTCCTGGTGAGGTGGTACTTAACGCACCAGGACGTACATTTACGTCCTAAGCATAACCGCGGGCATCGGAGCAATGCCCGTGTCATGCGCGGCTGATCCCGGCTGCTGATCGCAGCCAGGGACCCGCCGGCAATGGCCGACGCCCGCGATCTCGCGGGCGTCCACCATTAACCCCTCAGGTGCCGGGATCAATACAGATCCCGGCATCTGCGGCAGTTGGCGATTTAAATGAACGATCGGATCGCCCGCAGCGCTGCTGCGGGGATCCGATCATTCATAACGCCGCACGGAGGTCCCCTCACCTTCCTCCGTGCGGCTCCCGGCGTCTCCTGCTCTGGTCTGTGATCGAGCAGACCAGAGCAGGAGATGACCGATAATACTGATCTGTTCTATGTCCTATACATAGAACAGATCAGTATTAGCAATCATGGTATTGCTATGAATAGTCCCCTATGGGGACTATTCAAGTGTAAAAAAAAAAATGTAAAAGTAAAAAAAAAGTGAAAAATCCCCTCCCCCAATAAAAAAGTAAAACGTCAGTTTTTTTCCTATTTTACCCCCAAAAAGCGTAAAAAACTTTTTTTATAGACATATTTGGTATCGCCGCGTGCGTAAGTGTCCGAACTATTAAAATAAAATAAAAAAAAGTCCAAAATTCCTACTTTTTTAATACATTTTATTAAAAAAAAAATTATAAAAAATGTATTAAGTTTTTTATATGCAAATGTGGTATCAAAAAAAAGTACGGATCATGGCGCAAAAAATGAGCCCCCATACCGCCACTTATACGGAAAAATAAAAAAGTTAGAGGTCATCAAAATAAAGGGATTATAAACGTACTAATTTGGTTAAAAAGTTTGTGATTTTTTTTAAGCGCAACAATAATATAAAAGTATATAATAATGGGTATCATTTTAATCGTATTGACCCTCAGAATAAAGAACACATGTCATTTTTACCATAAATTGTACGGCGTGAAAACAAAACCTTCCAAAATTAGCAAAATTGCGTTTTTCGTTTTAATTTCCCCACAAAAATAGTGTTTTTTGGTTGCGCCATACATTTTATGATATGAGTGATGTCATTACAAAGATGAAAAAATGAAAACGTAAACATTAAATTGTCTGAGTCCTTAAGGCCAAAATGGGCTGAGTCCTTAAGGGGTTAAAACGGGGTCAAGCCGTGACCCCGCATCATACTGGGTCGGTCCCGGCGGCTAATGATAGCCGGGACCCTGGCCGATCGTTGTGCCACGCACTATCGCGCGCTATTAACCCCTTAGATGCGGTGATCAAAGTGGATTGCCCCGCCTAAAACGAAAGTAAAAGCTTCCCGGCAGCTCAGTCGGCTGATCGGGACTATCGCGATAAAATCGCGTAGTCCCGATCAGCTAGGATGCGAGCGGAGGTCCTCTTATCTTGCTCCGTCACGTCTGATTGGCATTTGATTGGTCCAAGCCTGAGCTACAGGCTTGAGCTATCGAGCCCCTATAACGCTGATCCATGCAAAGCTATGGCTTTGCAGGGATCAGGGTAAAAGATCAGTGTGTGCAGTGTTATAGGTCCCTATGGGAGCTATAACACTGCAAAAAAAAAAAAAGTGAAAAAAAAGTTAATAAAGGTCATTTAACCCCTTCCCTAATAAAAGTTTGAATCGCCCTTTTCCCATAAACAAAAAAAAACTGTGTAAATATGTGGTATCGCCGCTTACGGAAATGTCCGAACTATAAAAATATATTAATTAAACCACACGGAGAATTTTTAATCTATACATTTTCCTATATAAGTAGGGTATCATTTTAACCGTATGGACCTACAGAATAAAGATAAGGTGTCATTTTGTACCGAAAAATGGACTGCGTAGAAACGGAAGGCCCCAAAAGTTACAAAATTGTGTTTTTTCTTCAATTTTGTCGCACAATGAATTTTTTTTCCGTTTTGCTGTGGATTTTTTGGTAAAACTACTAATGGCACTGCAAAGTAGAATTGGTGGGGCAAAAAAAAGCCATCATATGGAATTTTATGTGCAAAATTGAAAGCGTTATGATTTTTAGAAGGTAAGGAGGAAAAAATGAAAATGATAAAACCCTGCGTCCTTAAGGGGTTAAACAACCATATTACAAAGTCTTTCATTTTTAACAGTAAGAACATATGAAAAGTTTTTGGATCTGCAGTGCCCAATTAAAGTGCTCATGCACAGTGCACTGTTTTGCATGTAAAACAGATGTGTTATGTTGAAAATAAGTACCATGTTTATAATAAAGCTGTAAAAAAATGAAAATAAATGTGAACTGTGACGTGTTTCCCATTGACTCCTGCACTTGTGTGATCCTCGTGTGAATAATACCAATGTGTATCTTTAGGAGGTAGACGGCAAAGCTTCTAATTCATCCACTGCAAGTAAAGAGCTTGAAATCTATGATTTGATACAGTTGTTACACAAAGAATATTAAAAAAAAAACTTTTTTATTTTTTTTATTTTTATTTTTTTTACACAATTAACCTTTTACGTACCACAATGGCCGAGTAGTAATATTTTAGTTAAAGGGGTAATCTGGAGGAAAAAAAAGTATTTTTTTTTTAATCAACTGGTTCCGGAAAGTTATTCAGACTTGTAAATGACTTCTATTTCTAAATCTTAAGCCTTCCAGTACTTATCCACTGCTGTATGCGCCAGAGGAAGTTGTGTAGTTCTTTCCAGTCTGACCACAAGGCTCTTTGCTGCCACCTCTGTCCCTGTCTGGAGGAGGAGAGGTTTGCTATGGGCATTTTCTCCT
The DNA here is from genome assembly GCF_029499605.1 of Hyla sarda. Taxonomy (NCBI): domain Eukaryota; kingdom Metazoa; phylum Chordata; class Amphibia; order Anura; family Hylidae; genus Hyla; species Hyla sarda. The sequence goes on from NC_079191.1 coordinate 64,604,673, forward strand.
GCCCTGGACAATTCCTGACATGGAGTGTCACCAGACAGCACTGTGGTCAGACAGGAATGAACTACACAACTTCCTCCTGGAGCATACAGCAGCTAAGTACTGGAAGGATTAAGATTTTTAAATAGAAGTCCTTTACAAATCTGTATAACTTTCTGTTCACCAGTTGATTTGAAAGTTTTTTTTATTTTATTTTATTTTTTTTTGTTCCTCCGGAGTACCCTTTATATGTACCTGCAATTATTATATGCATGATAGATTGTCCCTGCGAAATAAAAATGTATCTGTAAAAAGATTTGTTACAGTGTAAATGATGATTTGTACCTTGACCTGAAATTTCTGTTCCTTAGAATTTTGCTCTGGAGTGGATGGAATGGCCCAAACACTATTCATGTGAGAAGGTCCTGAGCCTCCTGACTTACTATGATATGCAAGAGAGGAAGGCTGGCCGAGTACACGATGCCCAGCTACAGGCTGTCCGGTAACATTGGGCCCATTTACTGCCAACTCTGCCGCACTTTGCCTTCTGTCAGTTTAGTTTTACTCAATGCAATGACCCAGTATTTCCCGACTAGTCTGCCCCCCACTGTTGCAAAACTACAACTCACTGCATGCTGGGAGTTGTCGATTTGTAACAGCGGGAGGGACACTGGTTGGGAAACACTGCAATAACCTCACCAAAATCACTGCCATTATTCTCGTGAGCACATCTCTTTTTTGGCACAAGGAAATGTGCTGCCGACAAATTGTCGTTTTTAAAAGGGTCTTTAGAAAAACGACTTTAAACATTTGGTGCTGCTTGAAAAGTAAAGGAGATCTACAGTGTTACACTTAACCCCTATCTACATGTGGTGACACAGGGGTGCAAGGAATACCTGATCACTTCGTGACGCCAGGGCACTGTTAGTCTATACACAGTCCGAGGTTGAAGATAGCTTCTCCTGGGCCATACACGGGGAGTAACTGTCTTTACTGAGCAGGTTGCAGATGGTATTACACAAACAGTATGGAGCAGGGTGGGAGAGGATTCAGTGTAACCCTTTGGGAGCCCTGTTGCCTTGCTGGGACTTATGGTGCTTTTCACCAACTTGATTAATACTGATTTGATATGACACAGAAGATTTTCCAGGCTGGCTAGGGCTTTCTCCTAGGACTGTATGTACCTTTTTCCAGCCCACTGGAGCACCTGAAAGTAATTTATGCAGGCTAAAGTCAGCAAACGCCGAGCCGAGAAGTTCGTGACGAATCGAATCACTGTAACTTCGCTCATCTCTAGTGTTTTCCTAGATGCTGCAGAAAAATGATGTGGTTCACATCACTTCATAAATTTGTACAAATAACAGGAAGTCCCTGGATAGCACCCAAAACAAAAACTGTGAAAATCTAATATGTATTCATACCCCCGACGGTCACTTGAGTATATTTGCACAAGAACATTTTTTTTTTCTGCAAACCTTTCCCCCTGCAAGCGCACAGCAAAAAAATGCTATTGCATGAGAATGACGCAAAATGATATGTATTTACACACACATATAAATAAATGTGTGTGTGTGTGTGTATATATGTGTATATATATATATATATATATATATATATATATATATATATATATATATATATATATATATATATATATATACACATACACACACATATACACACACAGGTGCGCACACATATAAATATTTTTTTTTATATATACTGTATATCTATTAGATTTTTTTTTCCTTCTTTCCTCAGGTTATATTTGTATTTAATTATTGCCTTTTATAAATACTTAATATTCTCAGTTGTTCTATTAAGTGTTTATTTTACAGCTTTAATTTAATAGCATTTATCTGTTCATCCTATTTCTTTTATCATTTTGGTAATTTACTGTTTATTTTAATAAATATATATCATTTTTCTCTTTGTACCTATTCTAAAACTTTAAATTTGTATGTTTATTATTATGTTAATGTTTAATAAATATTATTCAAAAATGTTATCATATCTTTTGCGCAAGTCAGTGCACAAAATAACAGCACACGCCTTCCTCCCCCCAAAAGCATTAAAGGGGTACTCCGGTGAAAAGCAATTTTTTTCATATCAATTGGCTCTAGAAAGTTAAACAGATTTGTAAATTACTTCTGGTAAAAAATCTTAATCCTTCCAGTACATTTTAGCTGCTGTATGCTCCAGAGGAAGTTGTGTAGTTCTTTCCAGTCTGACCACAGTGCTCTCTGCTGACACCTCTGTCCATGTCAGGAACTGTCCAGAGCAGAAGAGGTCTGTTATGGGGGATTTGTTTCTGCTCTGGACAGTTCCTGGCACGGACAGAGGTGTCGGCAGAGAGCAATGTGTTCAGACAGAAAAGAACAACTCCACTTCCTCTACAATATACAGCAGCAGATAAGTACTTGAAGGATTAAGATTTTTTTAATGGAAGTAATTTACAAATCTGTTTAAAGGGGTTTTCCACCCCTAGACATCTTATCCCCTATCCAAAGGAAAGGGGAAAAGATGTCAGATCGCCGAGGTCCCACCGCTGGGGACCCCCGGAATCTCCGCTGCGGCACTCCGCTATCATTACTGCACAGAGCTCACTCGCTCTGTGCATAATAACCGGCGATACAAGGGCCGGAGCATCATGACGGCCCGCCCCCTTAATGCAAGTCTATGGGAGGGGGTGTGATGGTCGCCACGCCCCCTCCCATAGACTTGTATTGAGGGGGCGGGCTGGGACATCACGAGGGGGCGGAGCTGTGACGTAACGATGCTCCAACCCCTGTATTGCCCGTCACTGCGCACAGAGCGAGTCTGCTCTGCGCAGTAATGATAGCAGGGTGCCGCAGCGGAGATCCCGAGGGTCCCCAGCAGCGGGACCCTGGCAATCTGACATCTTATCCACTATCCTTTGGATAGAGATAAGATGTCTAGGGGCGGAGTACCCCTTTAACTTTCTGGAGTCAGTTGATATGAAAAAAAGCTTCCCACCGGAGTACCCCTTTAAGTCCTAATTTTTCTACATTTTAGTATGATTTTTTTATCAGCCTTATTGTAAAAAGCTATTTTTTTTCTTGTTTATTTTTTAATTTTTTATTTTCTTTCTCTACAGAATTGTTAAGCCACGAGTCAGAAATGGGATTCCCTGCTTTGAAATTGAATGGATAACGCCAGGTTTGTATCAAATATACAAGAGAAAAATCTTGGCATGTCTCAGCCTGACCCCAATCCTTCCACCTCAGCACCTGAAATAAGGCAATAATATTCAGTTTGCAGCTCCCCCATAAAGATGGATGTTCAGTTTGGCAGAGCATACACATTATTTATATAGTGTGAGGTAAGATGATGACTGTTATCAGTGCTGCTGCTTATCTACTTAGGAAGCATAGGATTATAAAAATCCAACCTGTCGGACCCTTGTTTGGACACAGATCCACAAAAAAAAGCACTTTTTTGCTCTCAGATGTTCCTCTCAGATGTTCCCGTCCCCAGGAAGAGCCGACGTAGGCAGATCCCCCCCCCCCCCCCATGCGGCACCCCGCTATCATTACAGCACAGAGAGAGTTCGCTCTGCACGTAATTACGGGCTATACAGGGGCCGGAGCATCGTTACGTCACGGCCTGCCCCTTTCAATACAAGTCTATGGGAGGGGGCGTGTCGGTCGTCACGCCCCCTGCCATAGACTTGCATTAAGGGGACGGGCCGTGATGTCACGAGGGGCGGAGCCATGACGTCATGCTGCTCCGTCCCCTGTATCGCCTGTCATTACGCACAGAGCAAACTCGCTCTGTGCTGTAATGATAGCGGGGTGCCGCAGCGGGGATCCCGGGGTCCCCAGCAGTGGGACCGTGGCGATCTGACATCTTATCCCCATCCTTTGGATGGGGGATAAGATGTCTAGGGGCGGAGTACCCCTTTAAACCAGGAAATAACTAGGTTTTTTTTTTTTTTACTTGAGCTGGCAGGCATACAGTGGTTGCAGAGCGCTCATTTTTGGACCGTATGGATTGTGAGAAGGGGGTATACTGGAATGTATCTTTTATTATTCAGTTTTGGTATAAAAAACAAATCAGCTGGACAACCCCTTTAACCCATCAAATGGTCTTGTTAATAGCAACCATGAAACCTAAAAGTGGTTGAGAGGGAAGGCTCCTTCTGTAAGCCCATCAGCACCCCTGACCTGTTTGTGTAATATAGTACTTAAAATAGATAAATAAATAAAATTCTACAAAATTAACATAAACAATTCAAAACATTTAAAAAAAAAAAGTTAATTATTATTTATTATTGGAAACGCACCTAAAGTGGAAAAAAGTCACCTTTTCTGTCCGTTATGATGAATTTTTAAAATAAAATAAGTACCACAATTGCTGTTTCTGACTCCCAACATGCCTGCCTATTGGCTGTATGAAGAAGCCATTAGGCTCATGCTATTTGTAGCGGCGGTGTAGAACGTGCGGAATGTCTGCCCTGCGGACGTTCGGCATATTTGCATGATCCGGCGGGCGCTAGGGCTGCTCGGAAATGTGCAGCCGACATTCGGGCGTGTGCACAGTGCAGCAGAATCCTATTGAAATCAATGCTGCAGCAAAGTGTCCGTGCGGAATATTCCGGCGGCATTCCGTGCTGTCATTCCATCAAGTCAACATACCCTAAGGCAGTGTTTCCCAACCAGGGGGCTTCCAGCAGTTGCAAAACTACAACTCCCAACATGCCCGGACAGCCAACGGCTGTCCGGGCATGCTGGGAGTTGTAGTTTTGCAACCGCTGGAGGCACCCTGGTTGGGAAACGCTGCCCTAAGGAGCTGCAACTTTGCTCTGTTCACTTGAATGGGACAATCAGCAGTAATATTAAGCAGTTGAAATATTAAGCAGTTGGGATATTAAGCAGTTGGAATATAAAAGATCAAGCTACTTGCAGAACAGTGGCCCCTTTAAACAGCTGATTTGTCTGGGTGCCGAGAATCAGAAACCCATGGGTGACTAGACTATACATTTTTACAGGCTAGATAACCCCATTAGGATGTGTTCACATGTACAGTATCTGCTGCAGATTTGAAGCTGTGTTCATTATCTGCAGCAGATCCTGTACGTGTGAACACACCCTGAATTTGTTGTTTTTACGACACAACAATGATGGTAAAACCCAAACCCAATAAATCCTGCCCGCGCCGCTCAGCTCCCACTGCTAGAAGACTACAACTCCCAGCATGTCCTCACTGTAAGGGCATGCTTGGACTTGTAGTCTTGCAACAGTTAGCAGACAGATGGGAGTTGTGTGGCGCTGGCAGGTGAGAAGGGGGGGATGTAAATCCCTGCAGTGTCCCTGTAGCGAAGTGAGGGTAGCGGGGAGAAAGCATGTCGGAGCCCGGGCGGCAGTAGCTTTTCCTGCTCCATGTTGGAGCTGGAGTAAATTTAGTCAATTTTTACGTTGCGACTGTTTATTGCGCAACTGCGACTGTTGCAGTTAATAAATACCTGACCACTGCAAGTCAAAAATGCAAACTAGCGTAAATCAAGCGGGAACATTTTTTTTAACTTTCGATTGCTAGAGAAAGTCGCACGTAAAATAGGGTAGGCGCAATTGCGACAATTTAGCGCCAAAAATAGTCAGAAAAAAATTACTAAACCCCTTAGTAAATGCCCCTCAATATGATCTAAGAGAATGTCCTTTTCCATATTTGGCTGGTCCCGCATGATTGACATACAGGGCTCCATGGTGGGAGTGGGTTAGGGTGGGGAGGAGGCGTGCCGCTGCGAGAGTTGACCGACCCCTTCGACTGTTCACTGGCATTACGAGACAGCATGAAAATAACGTCACAAACTGCTGGAAAAGTAAGGAAAAGGACCTTCTCTCAGATTGCACATGTCCTAACTGATACGGAGGTGACAGTTTTGCTATCCAGGAATAGAAAAACAGAGCTAATTTCTTTAAAAAAAAAAAACAGCTTCACGTCTGTCCCCAGGTTGGGTGTGGAATTACAACTTGGCTCCATTCACTTCAATGGAACTGAGCTGCAGAACCACACCCAACCTGTTTTTTTTTAAAAGAAATTAGCTCTGTTGTTCTATTCCTGGATAACCCCTTTAAATGCTAAGTCAGTGTTTCCCAACCAGGGTGCCTCCAGCTGTTGCAAAACTACAACCCCCATCATGCCCCGACAGCCAACGGCTGTCGGGGCATGCTGGGAGTTGTAGTTCTGCACCACTTGGAGACACCCTGGTTGGGAAACATTGTGCCAAGTAATAATAGGGGTGCGGGGGAGGGGGGGGAACATAAAAAAAAAGAAACCTTGTTCACTTGTTTTTATATGCCTGCGTACATAACAATTCAGTGACTTTAATTTGTATGAAATCTTCTATAACCCCTCAATCCTCTCCGTGGTGTCACTGCCAGGAAGGCACTGAGATTTGTCACACATGATTGACAGTCACTGGGAAGTGTTAAGTGGAGATAAGGGGATCATAGGGGACGGGATACACATTAGAATTCTTCAGTCAGGCTATGGCTGCCATCAGGTGTAGTGCTGCATCATTAAACATTATTTTCCACATTTGTTTAACCCTTTTTTGCTACATTTTAATCAATGTAATTATTATTTTTTTTTGCTGTACATGTTGTATACCACATGGCTAAATGCCTAAGGAAATCCTGAAAACATGACCTGTTTGGGGGGAGGGAGGGTTTGAGGACCGCACTAGAGAAAAATTGCTTTAAGCAAAGAGCAAGTTTGTTAAAAAAAAAAACATACTAGGCCCATACTAGTACCCTTAAAGGGGTGCTCCCATGGGAAACTTTTTTTATTTAAATCAACTGGTGCCAGAAAGTTACACAGATTTGTAAATTACTTCTATTAAAAAATCTTAATCCTTCCAGAACATTTTAGGGGCTGTATACTACAGAGGAAACGCTTTTCTTTTTGGATTTCTCTGATGTCACGACCACAGTGCTCTCTGCTGTCCATTTTAGGGACGGTCCAGAGTAGCATATGTTTGCTATGGGGATTTTCTCCTGCTCTGCACAGTTCCAAAAATGGACAGCAGAGGTCAGCAGAGAGAACTGTGGTCGTGACATCAGAGAAATCTAAAAAGTAAAGCATTTCCTCTGTAGTATACAGCCACTAAAAGGTACTGGAATGATTAAGATTTTTTTTATAGAAGTAATTTACAAATCTGTTTAACTTTCTGGCACCAGTTGATTTAAAAAAAAAAAAAAGTTTTCCACGGGAGTACCCCTTTAAAGGGTACCTTTCATATCACAAAAAATAACAATGCTTAAATATGTTACTCACTAGGTCATGCAGATTTTTCACATTTTTCTTTTTTGTGTCTAGCTTCTGTATGTGTCCCTCTGTTCTGCTGCTCTCATTTTGACATCCACTGCCCTCACTCACCATGTATTCCCTGCCCTCACTCACCATGTATTCACTTCCTCTGCTGTGCTGGGTTTCTTCATCCAATCACTGCAGGCTGCTCTGTAACCCCCCTCCTCTCTGTTTTCAGACAGAAGTCTTATAGACAGGACAGGAGTGAGCACAGGGGAGTGCTAGTCCCACCCTCACTTCCTGGACTTTGTCCCAGTCTGTGGTTCAGCTGGGACAAAGATGATGCTGCAACCGGACAGGATTATGTTCTGGATGGTATGGGGACCCCTAGTGGTCTTTTTTTTTTATTAGCCATGATTTCAGTAAAAAGGAGATACATTTTTCTTTTTATGAAGTGTATTAGAAAGGTTAATGTTTTTCCTGAGATGTACAACATGTAAAAAGCCTAATTGGCTGCATTTGTGGGAGTGGCGTGGGGTATATAAACTCCCCTCTCCCTCAGGTAGGGGCGTATGACTCGTGGGCGGTATTTCTCTTGCAGGATACCGTGTTAGGGCGTACGTCTCGGAGGTGTCAGTTGTTGCAGTGGGTTGCAGTTATTTCGTGTTTCGTGTTTCAGGTCGGTAAGTATCACTCCTGCCGCAGGCCCAGGCCCCTGACCCGGTTACCCGCCTGCCACCTGCTCGCTGCCGCTCTGGGGGAGCGCTGCTCCTGCGGGTCGCGCGGCCCGTCCTCTCCTGTCGGCTGTCAGCACTCGCTCGGCTGGCCGGGGGGGGGGGAACGGGTTGTTGGGCCCTGCACTACGGCGATTCTCCCCGGTGTTGCGCTTCCGGGTGTGGGTGGGGGACCTCCCTGGTTCAGCCGCGCCACCGCCGCTCGTCGGCCCGGCCGCTCCGTCCGGGCCTGGTGCCCCGCTTCCACGCCATCTCCTGCCTTGTGCGCTGGCTGGGCGGGGCTTCTGGCCCGGGGGGGGGGGGGGGCGGGGTTTCTGTGACGGCGTCGCCCGGCACCGCGGCGCTGCCGCTGCTCAGCCGTAGGACGCTGCCGCTGACGGCCTCCACACAAACGGCCCCGGCCATAGGGGAGGGGTTTCCCAGGACCCGCAATACAGTCCCGCTCCCCTTCGCCGCTCGGCTGGGGGGGGGGGGGTCCATTCGGTTTCAGTTAGAGCCACGCACGGAGGCCACAGCTTCCCTCCAGTGGCACGTAGGCCCTACTAATCACGCCGGATTCCTCCAGGGAGCAGCGACTCTTTCACACCACTGCTCCAGCACCCCCCCCCCTCCCCCCCCCCCCCCCCCGTTTTCACATACAAGGTGGGCACATGGCAGGAGTCGCCAGGCCCAGCAGGTCCTGGTTGCCAGGGGGAGGGGGCGTCAAGGGAGCGGGGGGGGAGCTGCTTGTCACCACTACGGCGCGGAACTTGTTTGTTTGATGTCACTGTATACATATATTTAGCTTGACGGCCGGTGGCTCGTCAACGTTGGCAGTCACGGTCAGTCAGGGTGCTTCCTGCCTCATCACGTTTTGCTTGCTCCACAGGGTACCAGGTGGTCGGATTGTGTCCGTATTCCCGTATACATCTCATACAGCTTTCAGTTGAGGTACTTACAGAATCAATATTAGAGAGGGGAACCATATGTTCTCCCCCCGTCTATCACTCCATACTCATCCCGTACATTTACGCAGTCACGAGCACTCCCGCCACCGGTTAGGACGCTGCTACTGACACGTCTTCAGAGCCACGTGCGTCACCACACTCACGTCAATCGGCCCCAGCCTGACTCAATTTCAGTTGGGGCTTGACGACATGGTTATTTCTGACTCTTCTTCAGAACGACTCGACATCACTCATAGGCAGAGGATCACCTGCGGCTGACTCATCTTCAGTGGGGTCCTCTGCGTATGCTGTTCTGACTCTTCTTCAGCGCAACAGCATACATTTAGCCTCAATTTCAGTATCACACTTTCCTCCATCACGCCTTTTTCGGTCGGTCACATTCATGTGTAATTAATCTTTTCCTTTAAAATATCCACAGCCGGAAGCCATTACCGTGCGGTCAGTACTCCCGGTGTTGGAAGCTTTTCAGGAATTTCAGCAGGTCAGTTCCCTCCTGTAGCCAGGAGAACGGAAAAAAAAAAAAAACCTGTGTACAGAGAGTATATATGCATATATAGGGAGGGTATATATATATATTTTTCTTTTTTCACTAGTCATTTTTTATTGTTCTCTTTTCCTCTTATTCTTGCCGGCACCCTTCTATGGCCCGGACAGGTTGCCAGCAGCATGTCTCAGCCAGCGGATATCGAGGAGGCACTCTCGGTTCCTGAGACTCCTGCCAGGGCCTCGGACCGAGGCAGCTTGCCCTCGTACAGGTCCTGGACCATCCCCAGGCTAATGGAAGAGTTGAGAAGGAGGGGTGTCCCCTTTCCGGCCTCAGCTAGGAAGGGCGAGTTATTCAACTTGCTGAATGCTGACCAAGCCCCCCGGGGTAGCCAGGCTGCGGCCCAGGATCAAGTTTCAAGCGCCTCCTTGTCTCAGCTTCACACGATGATGACTGAGGTGCTTACGACGGTGTCAGGTTTCAAGGCTAGGCTAGACCTAATGGAACTCTCCAGGAGTGACGTAGCAGTCCCGACCGCAGCGTCGCCCACGGCTTCTACCTCTCAGGCCACGCCTTCAGGTATGCCACATCCTCCACCGATCATCACGCCCGCACATTTCATCCCGGCAGCCATAAAAAAGGACATCCTTGAGGGAAAAGAGGTCAACCTCGCCTCTCTGCTAATTGCCACCACGGACGTACATGATACCAAAACCGTTGCCTGCGGGGAGCTGGCGGTCACGTTCAAAAGCAAGGACGCTAGGCTCAGCAGGAAGTTGAGTGTCACTGAGTTTGTGCTGGCATTTGGACTATTCAGGGACGTACTCTGTTCAGTCAGCCCTGGCCGCAGGGAGGAGTTGGACCTGTACTTATACAGGGTTGTGCAGATGGCGTACAAGTACGGGGGTACCACGTTTTACGAGTATCACAAGTCTTTTTCAGCAAAAGCAGCAGCCGCATACGCGCAGTTCGGCTACGTCACCAACTGGGGGTCCATAGACACGGAGCTATACTGCGAACATTTCGCGGGTCTGAAAGCCCCCTCCTGCACCGCATGCGGGGTGACCACGCATTCCTCCAGCTGGTGCCCGCAGGTCAGCAACCCAGGGGAACCCAGCACCAGTAGGAGCCTGAACGCCTTCACCCCTCCAGCTCCAAGGAATGTGGCCGCCCTAGATAGGCTCGGTAGACCAGTGAGGTACCTGGGCAAGACCCAGATCTGCAATAATTTCAATCTGTCCTCCTGCGTGTACAGCAATTGCAGACTACTACATGTGTGTTTCATTTGTTTCAGGGCTCACCCCAGCTCTATCTGCTCCCAGAAGGGCCCTCAGGCATGACTAGGCGTGGTACAGGTCCAGGTCCTCGCCCAGGTCCTAGCTGGTCATCCTGAGCCCGACTGGGTGAGATGGCTGGTGGCGGGTCTCTGCGATGGGTTTCACACAGGTTTGGTCGCTTTGCCACAAAGCACGCATGAATGTGGTAACCTGTCGTCAGCCCTTTCTGAGCCAGAGATCGTGTCCGGGCTAATCCAGCAGGAACTGGCAAAAGGTTTCATGATAGGTCCCTTTGATGTGCCCCCTTTTTCATGTTGGAGAGTCAGCCCTCTGGGGCTTGCCACAGGCAAATTCTCCAATAAAAGAAGATTAATCTATGACCTCTCAGCGCCTTATTCCTCCATCATTCCCAGCATCAATGCTTTAATCCCCTCCGACGAGTTCTCCATGAAATATGCTACTATTGACCGAGCCATACAGATCATCCTACAGTCAGGGAGAAACACTTGGTTGTCCAAAGCGGACATAACGGACGCTTTCAAACTACTCCCGATCAGACAAGACCTCTGGCAATGGCACGGTGTCAGGTGGCTGGACAAGTATTATTTCGCAGTTAAGCTCACATTCGGGGCAAAGAGCAGCCCCTGGCTCTTTGACCAACTAGCCACAGCACTGCATTGGGCACTCCAGAACGTGGCTGACTGCCAGCACGTCATACATTACCTGGATGACTTCTTACTACTCGAACATCCTAGTCTCGCTCCTCGCAACCTCACTTCACTACTGTCTCTGTTCAAGGAAATCGGGGTCCCAGTGGCACCTCACAAGACGGAGGGCCCCGTCAGGCAACTGGTGTTCTTGGGCGTCATCCTAGACACTGTAAACATGCAGGCTAGGCTTCCCCAGGAGAAACTAGTCAGAACCCGGGAGATGATACACAACCTATCCAGGAGTCGCACAGTAACCAGGGTCGAACTCCAGAGCCTCCTGGGCATGATGGCTTTCGCTATGAGGATCATCCCGCAGGGGAGAGCCTTCATATCCAGACTTTTGGACCTTCTCCCTTCAGTATCGGGTCAGAGGCAGGTCATCCACATCAACAATGAGGCGATGGCTGACCTACTCATGTGGGATCACTTCTTGGAGAGCTGGAACGGCGTCTCTTTCTTCGTTCCCCCTTTATCAGACGGGTCCCCGACTATAGTGTCCGATGCCTCATCGGTTGGCTTCGCAGCCATTTTCGGGAACAAATGGTTAGCCGGCCCCTGGCCAGCTGAGATCCGCAACATTCCTGACTTCACAGTCACGTCAGCCCTGTTTGAAACATTTCCCATCGTAGCCGCCGCTGCTGTCTGGGGAAACTCCTGGGCTAACTCCACAGTTCGATTTCTGTGCGATAATTCCGCTACGGTCGACATTCTCAACAGAGGACGCTCTAGGTCCCCCCACATAATGCGCTTTGTCAGGAGGTTCATTCTGTTGTCTCTCCAGCACAATTTCCATTTTTTGATCGAGCACATAGAAGGTAGGAAGAACTTGGCGGCTGATGCACTCTCTCGGGCTAAATTCGGTGTGTTTTTTCAGGTACAACCAGACGCAGACCGGGTCGGAGTCCCGGTGCCTCCGTTCCAACAACTGCTAACGGACTAGCCAGATACGTCTCCATTGCCAACACTCTAATCAAGAAGTCTCTAGCTCCCAGCACGGTCCGGGCTTATGATACCGCTTTGGCGGTTTTCTCCTCCTTCATGCAGGGCTTAGGGCTTTCCCCCACAATCCCTTTACACTCTGCCCTAGCTTTTGTTGGTTTTTGCCATTCTTCTTTACACTTATCCCAGAACACCATCAAACTTCACTTAACAGGTCTTCAACACCACAGGTCACTCTCGCACCCTCACGCCTCTTCTCTACTCTCTGCTCATCCGATCAAAGCAGCACTCAAGGGCATTTCAGTCTTGTCACACCCCAAATCTCTTTCTCGCGCTCCGGTCACGGGGATCTTTTCCGGGCTATGTCTTCCTTACTGGACACGCACCCTTTTGGCTTTCACCTCAGCACGGTCATCAAAGCTGCCATACACCTTGCTTTTTACGGCTTCCTTAGACCGGGGGAGTTCACGCGCACTGGCTGCCGAGCACCCGGGCCGACCCTGAGCCAGCTATCACCCAACAGGCTAGGTTTCATTTTCACCCTTCCGTCCACCAAAACCTGCAGATGGGGAGCATCCATCAGATATTTCCCCACCTCACATCAGTGGTGCCCAGTCTCGTCTCTCACCGACCTCCTCTCAATGCTGTCCGGGCAAGCAGCGGACAGTCCGCTCCTCCCGGTGGCTGGGCATGCTCTGTCTTCCTCCCAGTTTACCAGATACGTCCGCTCCCTAGTCACCATGCTAGGTCATGATCCCGCTGTCATCTCAGGACACTCATTCAGGATCGGAGCGGCCTCCGCAGCCTCCAAACATGATGTCCCAGCTCACATCATTAAGAAGCTAGGCCGCTGGAACTCCAGCTGTTTTGACCGGTACATTCCGGATCCCTCTACCGAAATGGCTAATGTGTTTAAAGTGTTGGCGTTGTGATACAAATAAAATAGAGTTACACCCTACTCTTGACTCTTTGCCCTCTATAGGCGTGCCCTCGGTCGCGGTTATTGGGCACACCTCATCCGCTGTTTGTATTTCTTAAATTCTGTACTAGGTCTACCGGGGTTCCAAGGCTCAGGACGGTAAGTACTCTTGTTCTCCTTTTTCGTATACTTGCTCGTTCGGCCTTTCGAGCCATGACCACAAGTAAAAAGCCTAATTGGCTGCATTTGTGGGAGTGGCGTGGGGTATATAAACTCCCCTCTCCCTCAGGTAGGGGCGTATGACTCGTGGGCGTCACCCACCCAACCCTCCCTTTTTTCTATCACAATCCATACATAGGGCATGCCCTCTATAGGCGTGCCCTCGGTCGCGGTTATTGGGCACACCTCATCCGCTGTTTGTATTTCTTAAATTCTGTACTAGGTCTACCGGGGTTCCAAGGCTCAGGACGGTAAGTACTCTTGTTCTCCTTTTTCGTATACTTGCTCGTTCGGCCTTTCGAGCCATGACCACAAATTAAAAGTTTTTGATTCTGGCAGTGCCCATTTAGCCCTCAAACACTTTGGGCATAAATTGGTAGATGTTGTTACCCAACTTCATGATTTTTTTTGTTTGGCTGCAGACTGGTTGTTTTAAAAATAAAAAAATATGATAGAAAATCTTTCAAAGCAAATGAACCCATTTTAGCAGCAGTTTAGAACACAAGACGCTCAGCATGGATTTGTGGTTGGTCTTTTTGATAAATGTGGCTGTATAAAGAGAAATAGAAATGAGAGAGAGAGGACAATGTTTACTGGGCAACAAATGCAAGATACAAAAAGAAGCGTAATCAACAAATCAAGGTCAGACTTTTTTAAGGTAAGGCTGGAGTCCACCTTAAATAGACCACCAAGACCATTATCAAGGATCAAGTCAGAGGAGATATATATATATATATATATATATATATATATATATATATATATATATATATATATATATATATATATATATTATAATAGATTATAGTAGAAACATTTAAGAAATGCCCATTATATATAGACCCAGCCAGGTATTACCGTAACTCACGATTATGATGTTTGTTAAAAGATTTATGATAAAGTCTCTAAAATAAAAAACAACTGAAATAACCAGAAACAAAGTGGAGCTTCGCACATCAACAGACGAATCTGAGCTGAGGTCTTCCTCCTGCTCAACACCTTGGACACGACGGCGTTTCGACATCCCATGGTGTGTGAATATATTGTAGCTGGAAGGGAGAGGTGGAACCCCCTTGTGGGATCATACACTGTATTGTGTGAATTGTGGCAGACCCTTCGAACTGTGTTCCTAACCAGGGTTCCACACAATGTTGTGGCTTTGAGTTGCCTTTTTGTGCCATACATGCCCTGCGCCATTTGGTGACATGTACAGTTCATAGAATCCCAGATGAATCCTCCTAGACTCCTGTCAATTCTTATTGCATCTTGATTTCCAGCCTTCCTTCTCTTTTTACTGGAGTCCATCTGATCCTGTTCCGCTGCTTGCTAAAGCTACCACAGACCTTGAGACTGGCACAGCTCTATACCAGTCCCATGATCTAAAGGCCTATTATTATTCTAGCATTGTACTTATGGTGCTAACAAAAACAACATTCTCATCTTAGGTCTTTATTTAACATTTAGCTTAGTTTCTCTTCTGCATCCTCTATGTGAGCTGTATTTTCTCTCTAAACTTGTACTTAGTCCATATAATTCTGTCCTGCAGGCTGCTTTGTATCTATTGTGAGCTGTCCTCAGAGGTTTCTCTCCTCCATCCACTTTCTGAGCTGCTGTGTAGCCCCCTCACTGCTGCCATGTCTGACACTGAGAGAGCAGAAAAGGAAGTCTGACATACTTATCTTTCTCTGAGTAGCAGCTAAATGATTTTTTATAACAAGAGAAGGAAAGGACACAATACATGTGTGGATGGGACAGAACATAGCACATGCATACGAAGAGAGAAGAGATGACCTATATCGATATGAGAGAAATATGTTGGGAATTAGCCGTTTCTAAATTAGGTTTAAGTGAAACACTAAATTGACTTAATACATTTGTTTATTTTCTCTGTTCTGTGACAGTCGGCTATGTTTTTCCCGATGACCACCCATCTGATGCCCCCTTGTTGAGCATTGAAGAAGAATGTCTCTTTACAGGGGCTTATCCTCGAGTCGTAGAACTGTTCCAAAAGGATAAACTGGAGGCTGAGATGCTGAAGCAGAAATGTGAGTATTTGGTTTTAGTACTGTGCGACCCTTACACTGCGCTATGCACAGTCACCATCTGGAGATAGAATACCAAATGTAATACAAGCCGTTTATGGGGCGTTTTTTCTATATAGATATATAGTGGAGATTGTCTCCATCATGGGGGCAGTTGTTATCGGCACAATTGTTTTTTCTTGTTTTTGGTTTTTGTTCTAGCTTTCTTATCTTCCTGTCTTTAAAAGGAATTTGCCATCAGAAGTAGCACGTTCAGGAAGTATTACATTAAAGTTTTTTGTGCTTTCGTTATTTACATTACAAAAAGCTAAAGTTTCCATGCGATTCAGTTTTGCATATATAGGGGGGACGTAAGATTTAGTCTAGATTACAGCATGTTTTCAAAGGAGGTTCCTGCTTGTGTTTACATAAAGAAAAAAGGTTTACGCTACCTTTTGGGATGATGTGAAAATGTAAACATTTATAGATTTTTTTATTTAATGTTGTGTATTGCATTTTTAAACTCTACATCGCCAAATACTACTATAGCTATTTTTTTGAATGGGGTCAGAACATACCATCTAGTGCGGCTTACTTTGAACTAGAGGCAAGTCTTTATATGCTTTGCTGTATTTGCTGTATTTGCAGCAAATGACCAAAGTTATGGTAAAAATGGCACAATTTTTTTTGCCTCCCATGACTAATAAAGCTTGTAAAAATGAGAATGACATTTTGAGAAAAAAAAATGGCACTCTTTAACCGCGATTAGCGAAAGAGTTTCAGAAAATTGTGACAAAAACATGGCAGTACCATGACAGACGTGCAACAGTACCTCAAATAAAACACCTACCTCCCCAACAAGTATCTTTTTAAGCACATGAAATTATTATTTTTTTTTTTTTACTTTTCTGGCTTTTTAAGTAGTTGTGCTCACATCATTATTGGATTTGTCTTCTGATGTTTTAGATCAGGGGTCCTCAAACTACGGCCCGCGGGCCACATGCGGCCCTCGGAGCGCATTTACCCGGCCCGCCGGGTGTTTTTGACTCAGGACATCCCTGTGTTCCGAAAGATGCTTTCGGAACACAAGGATGCATCGGTTAAGTCCCTGCGGCCCGCGTTTACTTTAAAAACGCGGGGACCGCCGGGAACAGGCGCACGCAGCGAAGTCACTGACTTCCCATGCGTGCGCCCATGGCAACGGAGCGGAGAAGCAGAGAAGAAGCAAGGACGTGCGCTGGAGGTAAGTGTTTACCAGCGGCGCGTCCCTTCGGTGTTCTGACCACCGATCCTCCGGTCCTGCTATGGCCGGAGCGGTGGTCGGAACACTGAAATGGGGCAGTACACAGGCATACAGCCTCCAGCCATGGCTGGAGGCTGTATGCCTGTGGGGGCACATACTGCCAATGTAATTTGGGGGACTATATTGCACCTAATGTGGTGGAACATACTGCACCTAATGTGGGGGAACATACTGCACCTAATGTGGGGGAACATACTGCACCTAATGTGGGGGAACATACTGCAAGCCTAATGTGGGGGGACTATACTGCACCTAATGTGGGGGAACATACTGCACCTAATGTGGGGGAACATACTGCACCTAATGTGGGGGAACATACTGCACCTAATGTGGGGGAACATACTGCACCTAATGTGGGGGAACATACTGCACCTAATGTGGGGGAACATACTGCACCTAATGTGGGGGAACATACTGCACCTAATGTGGGGGAACATACTGCACCTAATGTGGGGGAACATACTGCAAGCCTAATGTGGGGGACTATACTGCACCTAATGTGGGGGGACTATACTGCACCTAATGTGGGGGGACTATACTGCCAGCCTAATGTGGGGGACTATATTGCACCTAATGTGGGGGAACATATTGCACCTAATGTGGGGGGACTATACTGCAAGCCTAATGTGGGGGACTATATTGCACCTAATGTGGGGGGACTATACTGCCAGCCTAATGTGGGGGACTATATTGCACCTAATGTGGGGGAACATACTGCCAGCCTAATGTGGGGGACTATATTGCCCCTAATGAGGGGGAACATACTGCCAGCCTAATGTGGGGGGCTATATTGCACCTAATGTGGGGGGGACTATACTGCCAGCCTAATGTGGGGGACTATATTGCACCTAATGTGGGGGAACATACTGCCAGCCTAATGTGGGGGACTATATTGCACCTAATGTGGGGGACTATATTGCACCTAATGTGGGGGGAACATACTGCCAGCCTAATGTGGGGGAACTATACTGCCAGCCTAATGTGGGGGAACTATACTGCCAGCCTAATGTGGGGGAACTATACTGCCAGCCTAATGTGGGGGAACTATACTGCCAGCCTAATGTGGGGGAACTATACTGCCAGCCTAATGTGGGGGAACTATACTGCCAGCCTAATGTGGGGGAACTATACTGCCAGCCTAATGTGGGGGAACTATACTGCCAGCCTAATGTGGGGGACTATATTGCACCTAATGTGGGGGAGAACATACTGCCAGCCTAATGTGGGGGGACTATACTGCCAGCCTAATGTGGGGGGACTATACTGCCAGCCTAATGTGGGGGGACTATACTGCCAGCCTAATGTGGGGGGACTATACTGCCAGCCTAATGTGGGGGGACTATGCTGTCAGCCTAATGTGGGGGAACTATGCTGTCAGCCTAATGTGGGGGGACTATTGCACCTAATGTGGGGGAACATACTGCCAGCCTAATGTGGGGACTATATTGCACCTAATGAGGGGGGACTATACTGCGCCTAATGTGGGGGACTATATTGCACCTAATGTGGGGGACTATATTGCACCTAATGTGGGGGACTATACTGCCAGCCTAATGTGGGGGAATATATTGCACCTAATGTGGGGGAACTATACTGCCAGCCTAATGGGGGGGACTATATTGCACCTAATGTGGGGGAACATACTGCCAGCCTAATGTGGGGGACTATATTGCACCTAATGAGGGGGAACATACTGCCAGCCTAATGTGGGGGGACTATATTGCACCTAATGTGGGGGACTATATTGCACCTAATGTGGGGGAAACATACTGCCAGCCTAATGTGGGGGACTATATTGCACCTAATGTGGGGGAAACATACTGCCAGCCTAATGTGGCACATGAAAGCACATGAAATTATTATTTTTTTTTTTTTTACTTTTCTGGCTTTTTAAGTAGGTGTGCTCACATCATTATTGGATTTGTCTTCTGATGTTTTAGATCAGGGGTCCTCAAACTACGGCCCGCGGGCCACATGCGGCCCTCGGAGCGCATTTACCCGGCCCGCCGGGTGTTTTTGACTCAGGACATCCCTGTGTTCCGAAAGATGCTTTCGGAACACAAGGATGCATCGGTTAAGTCCCTGCGGCCCGCGTTTACTTTAAAAACGCGGGGACCGCCGGGAACAGGCGCACGTAGCGAAGTCACTGACTTCCCATGCGTGCGCCCATGGCAACGGAGCGGAGAAGCAGAGAAGCAAGGACGTGCGCTGGAGGTAAGTGTTTACCAGCGGCGCGTCCCTTCGGTGTTCTGACCACCGATCCTCCGGTCCTGCTATGGCCGGAGCGGTGGTCGGAACACTGAAATGGGGCAGTACACAGGCATACAGCCTCCAGCCATGGCTGGAGGCTGTATGCCTGTGGGGGCACATACTGCCAATGTAATTTGGGGGACTATATTGCACCTAATGTGGGGGAACATACTGCACCTAATGTGGGGGAACATACTGCACCTAATGTGGGGGAACATACTGCACCTAATGTGGGGGAACATACTGCAAGCCTAATGTGGGGGGACTATACTGCACCTAATGTGGGGGAACATACTGCACCTAATGTGGGGGAACATACTGCACCTAATGTGGGGGAACATACTGCACCTAATGTGGGGGAACATACTGCACCTAATGTGGGGGAACATACTGCACCTAATGTGGGGGAACATACTGCACCTAATGTGGGGGAACATACTGCACCTAATGTGGGGGAACATACTGCAAGCCTAATGTGGGGGACTATATTGCACCTAATGTGGGGGAACTATACTGCACCTAATGTGGGGGAACTATACTGCACCTAATGTGGGGGGACTATACTGCCAGCCTAATGTGGGGGACTATATTGCACCTAATGTGGGGGAACATATTGCACCTAATGTGGGGGGACTATACTGCAAGCCTAATGTGGGGGACTATATTGCACCTAATGTGGGGGGACTATACTGCCAGCCTAATGTGGGGGACTATATTGCACCTAATGTGGGGGAACATACTGCCAGCCTAATGTGGGGGACTATATTGCCCCTAATGAGGGGGAACATACTGCCAGCCTAATGTGGGGGGCTATATTGCACCTAATGTGGGGGGGACTATACTGCCAGCCTAATGTGGGGGACTATATTGCACCTAATGTGGGGGAACATACTGCCAGCCTAATGTGGGGGACTATATTGCACCTAATGTGGGGGACTATATTGCACCTAATGTGGGGGGAACATACTGCCAGCCTAATGTGGGGGAACTATACTGCCAGCCTAATGTGGGGGAACTATACTGCCAGCCTAATGTGGGGGAACTATACTGCCAGCCTAATGTGGGGGAACTATACTGCCAGCCTAATGTGGGGGAACTATACTGCCAGCCTAATGTGGGGGAACTATACTGCCAGCCTAATGTGGGGGAACTATACTGCCAGCCTAATGTGGGGGAACTATACTGCCAGCCTAATGTGGGGGAACTATACTGCCAGCCTAATGTGGGGGAGAACATACTGCCAGCCTAATGTGGGGGGACTATACTGCCAGCCTAATGTGGGGGGACTATACTGCCAGCCTAATGTGGGGGGACTATACTGCCAGCCTAATGTGGGGGGACTATACTGCCAGCCTAATGTGGGGGGACTATACTGCCAGCCTAATGTGGGGGGACTATGCTGCCAGCCTAATGTGGGGGGACTATGCTGTCAGCCTAATGTGGGGGAACTATGCTGTCAGCCTAATGTGGGGGGACTATATTGCACCTAATGTGGGGGAACATACTGCCAGCCTAATGTGGGGACTATATTGCACCTAATGAGGGGGGACTATACTGCGCCTAATGTGGGGGACTATATTGCACCTAATGTGGGGGACTATATTGCACCTAATGTGGGGGACTATACTGCCAGCCTAATGTGGGGGAATATATTGCACCTAATGTGGGGGAACTATACTGCCAGCCTAATGGGGGGGACTATATTGCACCTAATGTGGGGGAACATACTGCCAGCCTAATGTGGGGGACTATGTTGCACCTAATGAGGGGGAACATACTGCCAGCCTAATGTGGGGGGACTATATTGCACCTAATGTGGGGGACTATATTGCACCTAATGTGGGGGAAACATACTGCCAGCCTAATGTGGGGGACTATATTGCACCTAATGTGGGGGAAACATACTGCCAGCCTAATGTGGCGGACTATATTGCACCTTAATGTGGAGAAACATACTGCCAGCCTAATGTGGGGGGGGGGGGGGGGGGTGATTATACTGCACCTAATGTGGGGGAACTATACTGCACCTAATGTGGAGGAACTACAACCTAATGTGGGGAACTATACTGCACCTAATGTGGGGAACTATACTGCACCTAATGTGGGGGAACTACAACCTAATGTGGGGGAATTATACTGCACCTAATGTGGGGGGGAACTATACTGCACCTAATGTGGGGGGAACTATGCTGCACCTAATGTGGGGGAACTATACTGCACCTAATGTGGGGGACTACACTGCACCAATGTGGGGGGAACTATACTGCACCTAATGTGGGGGGGAACTACCCAGTTCCCATTGAAATACTGGTAAGTTTGTTGATTTAACTTTACTTGTTCTTCATTTTAAATATTGTATTTATTTGCGCTTTGTTTCTTCACTTCAGAATAAGATATATGCAGTGTGCATAGGAATTTGTTCATAGTTTTTTTTTTATTTATTTTTTACTCCGGCCCTCCAACGGTCTGAGGGACCATGAACTGGCCCCCTGTTTAAAAAGTTTGCGGACCCCTGTTTTAGTTGGTTCTCCTTCAGTCAATAACAATACTGTGCAGAACGTCACGTTTTTACTGCGGTTTCCTGATATTGCTGTAAATATTGGGAAATGTTACCAAGATTATGCAAATTGCTGTAAAATGTGCAATTTTTACCACAGTTTCAGTAACATTTCTGTAAGAACATGGCAAAAAATGCATGTTGTACCGACGAACACAGCTTGAGCCATGTTTAAGCCATAATCCTGTATGAGGTTTTTAATATCTCCACTCTCATAACATATTACCATATATACTCGAGTATAAGCCGACCCGAATATAAGCCCAAAAACCCAGGAAAACCTATTGACCAGAGTATAAGCCTAGGGTGGGAAATACATACCCCCCCATCATCATCATCCCGCCCTCCTCTGTCATCATCCCGACTCCCACTGTCATCATCCAGACCCTCCCCCCCTCATCCCTTCTGTCATCATCCAGACCCCCCTCATACCCCCCTGTCATCATCCAGACCCTCCTCTCTTGTTCTCTACTCACCTCCCCAGTTGCAGCTCTGTTGGTCCTTCCCTAGCAGCCGTCCAACGTCGCTGCAGGGACCGTCCGACTTTCAGTGGGGAGGGTGAGCCGGTTCGGGTCATCCATGTTGACTGAGAGGCCCCCTTCTCCGCTGCGGGCTGGCCCCGGACTAGTGGCGCTGCATTGACGCTACCGCGTAGGGACGCCCCTGACGTCACGGACATCTGCTGCGCACAGACGTCCATGCACGGCAGCGTCAATGCAGCATCACTAGTCCAGGGCCGGCTCACTCTCCCCATTGGAAGTCGGATGGTCCCTGCAGTATAGATGGGCGGCCCGGCCCATCCCCTCTCCACCCCCACCGGTATGCCTGCGATTTTTTTTTTCCCCCATCACTCGAGTATAAGCCAAGGGGGACGTTTTCGGCACGAAAAATGGTGGTGAAAAACTCGGCTTATACTAGAGTATATACGGTATTTGAATTTTCCTGCCTAAATTATTCAGAAATTTTAATCTTACATTTTGGTGTGCAATGAGAAAAAGTGATGTCGAAATGAAACCTAACTTATGGTATTTTGAAAGCAACACACGTGAGTTACGACAATGTGTGGTGAGGGGAAAAAAGAAAGATATGATTTAATATTTACTGAAATTACACAGGTTTTTTTATTACCTCCCCCAGAGTTCTAAGAAGGGAACCAGAATTGTAATTTTATTTAAAAAAATACAACTATTTACTAACAAAGGCAAGTCAGGAGAGCTGTCAGTTCTTCTTTATGGTGTTTTATAGCTTTTACATATTTTTTTGTATAGGAACACCTTAAGGACCAGGTCAATTTTCGTTTTTGCCCTTTTGTTTTTTCCTTCTCCTGTTCTAAAAACCATAACTCTTTCAATTTTGCACCTACAGACCCATATAGAGGCTTGTTTTTTGCATCACGAATTGTACTTTGTAATGACATATAACTTATTTAATCACAAAATCTGCGGCGAAACAAAAAATTATTTGTGGGGTGAAATAAAAAAAAAGCCATTTTGTAACCTGGGGGCTTCTGTTTTCTACGCAGTGCATTTCTTTGATAAAAATGACACCTTATCATTTATTTTGTAGGTCCATACGATTAAAAAGATACCCAATTTATATAGGTTTTATTTTATTTTACTACTACTTTTATTTTACTACTAAACATTTTAACTACATGCACCAAAATTAGTATGCTGAAAATCATCCTCTTCTGACTCCTATAACTTTATTTTTCCGCATACGGTTTTATATGAGGGCTAATTTCTTGCACTGTTGTCTGTAGTTCTTATTGGTACAATTTAAATATTATTTTTTTTTTATGGGACTTTTCGATCACTTTTTATAATTTTTTTTTATAGTTTAAAGTGACCAAAAATGTGGACTTTTTTTAATGTGTGTTTTTCTTATGTGTACACAATCGACCGTTCAATTTAACTAACATATTTTAATAGTTCAGACATTTTATGCACGCGGCGATACAACAAATGTTAAATTTTTATTTATTTTTCCGATTTCGCCGCGGATGTCCCGATCAGCTCTGCTGAGCTACCGGCAACATTAAATCTCGCATTTAGACGCCTCCAGCAACTTTGATTGCGACATCTAAAGGGTTGATGCTGGGCTTTGGCCGATTGGCGTTGTCCGGCATTAACCTGATTAGCCAGCTGATATCAACTGGGACCCACCGGGTATGAAGCGTGTGCAGCTTGTGAGCACGCTTCAAACTGCGGTAACTGGACCAGAGCGTAAATTGGTCCTTAAGAAGGTGAACATATAATTTACACACAAATACTTTGATTATCAATTAAACACTTTTAATTCAAGAAATTTATTCTTGGGCTATGTTCACACAAGCGAAATTCTGCTGGAATATTCAGCACAGAAATTCCACTGCAGCAGAGTCCCATTGATTTCAATGGGCTTCTGTTGCATTGTGCACATGGTGGAATTTCCAATTCCGGCATGCGCAGAAACATTGATCTTGAATTCTGCGGAATATACTTGGAGATGCATTGCTGTCTACGGAGACGGCGCAATTCCATGCGGTCCTAATGCCACAGAATCGGGTAAATGTGCGGAATATCTGCCCTTAATTTCTGGCAGACATTCCACACATTTTTGGCTGTGTGAACATGGCCTTAGGCTATGTTCACACAACAGAATTTCTGCTATTCCGCTTAAATTGCGCACATAAAAAAAAAAGACCCTTAGAGTCTCATTAACTTCAATAGGGCTCTAAACGGTTTTATAATTTTGCGGAATGTGGAATTTCTGTGGCGGAACGTTCGTGGAAACATTGATGTGTGAATGGGAAAGTGATAGTTAATTGAAGTTAATGTGCAGGAAATTTTGCAGAATTCTGTCTGTGTAAACTTAGGGTATATTCACACATGGTAAATTGAGGAGTTAAGTGTCATGCTGATTTGCCAAAGGAATCCTAATCAAATCCGCTGGAGGGGAATTTCAAAGTGAGCTTTAATGATTTCACACCGAATCAGTGTTAAGAATTGACTTGTTACTTCTTGAAGCGGAATTCTAATCTATGTCAAAAAAATTCAGTGTAGAAAAATACCTTGCCTGCCCATGGTCGTGGCTTTAATCTGGATTTAATCTGGATTTTGAAGCAACGTAACGTGTGTATTTACATATGTATGTATCCCTAACCTACCTCATTATGCGAGGGTGGAGTTTTTCTCTGATGTACTATGTAAGTCTATGGGACTTGGTACATCTCCTGATTGCGTTACTTTCGGGCTGCAGAGATTGTCCGGGACTTTTACACAACCTGCTGATAGCAGAGAGGTGCAGAGAATAGTTTGTACAGTGGACGGGATATGAGGACGAGTGTGGCATTGTTGCTTTTCCTCTCCCACAAGGTTTAGGTAGGAAGACCAGGCAAAACAGGGTACTCTGCTGGTAGATGAATAATAGATCCCCAGGAATTGTTTCTTTATGGGGAATGCCAGTATTCTGAAACAGATATGTCATGAATGGTGACAGCTCCTCTTTAAACAGAATAACCCATGTTCTATAAACAGCAGTTCAGTGTATTTCTATATACAGCGATTGTAATGCAGTTTCAGCATTTTCCTCAGTGTGTAGCATTGCTCTTGGTAATAAAGCTGTGGAAATATAACTGCAGTTAGCAGAAAATTCTGCTGAGCTGTGACGGGTTATTGGTATAAAATATTGGTCACTCAATGTGTTTGAACTGCTCCCATTATAGGTCTATTACTTCTTTTTCATTGCTTGCCATTACTTGCTCTCTTGGATTCTATAGTCTTTTGTCCAATAAGACCTTCAATAAAGTGTAGCCGGGGTAATAGGCTGAAATGAATCTCTATTTTTCACTTTGGTTTAGATGCCTTATATATACAGTTTATACTCTGTAAAATGATTATATTCTTGTCGTAGGAAGTTTTTCTTTGAAATTAACTGTATAAAATGTAAGGTCTGATCTGACTTCTATAATGGTTTCTTAATAAATCTAAGAAGTTAATGAAGTGGCATTTTGTTATCTTGTAGGTAAGAAAAGTAAACCTAAACCCAAGGCGCCTTCAAATGTGAATGACATTGCTTCACTCTTGTCTGAAATGAGTTTAACCCCACCTGTGGAGACAAATGCATCATCGCCAGAACCTGAAACCACCACTTGTCTTGAAGGCAGTGATCAGTCCAATGATCTGTGTGGTACTGCGCAACCTTCATCACCTTTGTTCACACCCCTATGTATTGAAGATGACATCGACAGACCTGAGGGGCAATGTTATTCTGCAGCACCGGGTAATAAACCAGAGTCTTCTGTGGCTTCTCCTAATGCTTCATCTGTGGTTGCAGATCTACATCTGAGTAGCATTGATTGGGAAGCCACCTCCTTTAGCATGTCCCCTCAAGCCGAATCTCGTACAGGTGGTAGTCAGATAACCATTGGAGAACCTGTTAAGCCAACCTACAATATCAACAATCCAATCCAAGAAGTTGCTGGAACAACTAAGAGTTTGGAAGCTAAATCTGAACCACCTGTCTTTGCATTATCTGACTCTCCTTGCATTACACACCTACAAAAGCTGCCTTTAAGAGAGAGGATACTTTTAAAGAATGCTGGCAAGCATGCCACCGCCGAACCAGTTATCATTGAGAAACCCCAACCTTTAAAGCCCATACCCCAATGCCTCAGTATGAGGGACGTTGCAAAGTCTGGTAACAACCATAATGGAAATTATAAGGAGAACCTTCAAAAACATGAACAAACCAAGTCAATAAAAGAACAAAGTTCTCAAAAGAGTGAAAAGCAAATTAATGCAACCAGGAAGCCTGACCTGAACTGTCGGGCACCTGAACGTCCCACCACAAAAACATTTACTTTTGTCAAGAAGATTCCTTTAGTTCCAGTAAAATCTGTGTCAGATGGAAACATTGCCAGCAAAATGGCACCAGAGTCATCCATAAAAGTGACCCAAAAGAAAAGTGTCTGCCTCAAGGTGGCCTCTTCTAGTGAGGATGAAGAGGAACAAGGAAGGGGTGGTAAACCTAAACATTTCTTCAAGAAAGAATGTTCAAAATCAGATATGCCCACAAACAAAATGGCTCCCGTCAGACCAGTAACTAACAAGCAGCCATATACGTTTACTATTCCCAGTACAGATGATGTATTAGACAACTTGTTTTTCCAAAGCCCAGAAGCCAAGGTCTTACCTGCCACGTCTCCAGTTAATTTGAGTGATGATGAAGACGACTCTATAATATCTGTGGACAGTCCTTTACCACTGTCCGAAAGACTAAAACTCAGACTGTTACAGAGCAGCTGATGTTTGTTTTTTTCCTCTTCCTTTTACCTTTTATGCCTTGACTATATGTGTCCACTGTTTTATACACAGAACTTTTCAAAGTTAAAATCTACACAAAATGTAGAGTAAAAGATGTAGATATTTTTTATTATTTTCTGATCTTTTTTTCTGTTCACATATATGACTTTGTTAAAATCCTGGTAAGTGGTCTTGGGAACAGTCAGCAGTGTATCTCCATTTTGCTGTCTGATATATAAAGGCCCCCATATACACTAGAAAAGTTGGCTGTACCAAATCTTAGTTTGACCATGTAACATATATGTGGGCCTCCTAAGGGCCCGTTCACAATGAGGAATTTACTCGAGTAATTCCTTGTGAATTCTCCGGTTGAAAAAATAATCTCTCCTTCCCATAGACATTAATGTATTTTTCTCTCTCATTCACACTGTGGAAATTCCGCTCACGGAGTTCTGCGGCGGAATTCCTCTACGCTTGAAGAAAGAGCATGTTCATTCTTCAAGCAGAATCCACAAGCAGAATCCCATAGAACTCCTATATTTCCTACATCTCTTATATTCGTCAATTCCGTGCAGAAAAAAAACCCGGAAATTCCAGAGCGGAATTTTTAAGCGAGAATTCCTTGCCAATTACTCAGTGTGAACGGGGCCCAACTCTACCCCCACCATTGATTTCTGGAGAGAGACGGATCTGACACTTTTTATTCCATTTGCACAAATATTTTTTTTTTATTTTTTTAAGATATAAGCTGCAGCCTCTTTCTATTAAAGGGGTACTCTGGTCAGAAAACTTTATTTTTTATGAACTGGTGCCAGAAAGTTAAACAGATTTGTAAATGAGTTCTAGTAAAAATGTTTACCCTTCCAGTACTTTTTATCAGCTGTATGCAACAGAGGAAATTTATTTTTCTTTTTTAATTTCTTTTTTGTCTTGTCCACAGTGCTCTCTGCTGACACCTCTGTCCGTGTCAGGAACTGTCCAGAGCAGCATAGTTTTGCTATGTAGATTTTCTCCTGCTCTGGACAGTTCCTGATACAGGCATCAGGTGTCAGCAAAGAGCACTGTGGACAAGACAAAAAGAAATTAAAAAAGAAAATAATTTCCTCTGTAGCATACAGCGACTGATAAGTACTGGAAGGGTAAAGATTTTTTTTATAGAAGTCATTTACAAATCTGTTTTAATTTTCTGGCACCAGTTGATTTAAATAAAAATGTTTTCCCCCGGGGTACCCCTTTAAGAGCCAAGCCAAATGTTCATAGCTATGGAAGGGAGCAGGGGGCCAAAAATAATGGTCAGCTCTGTGTATGGGTACTTTACTTCTGTCCTCCCATAATGCAGTGCTCTCTGATAGCAGGTAACCAGCGGTATTATGACATTACACAATAGCAAATAAATGTTTTTTAATGGAATATCCACATTTTTTGTGCTTAGATTTTAACTATGGATTGTTCTCTTTCCTGTTTTTTTTGTCTTTTTAATGTATGCCTTTTCTCTACATCTTACAGTATACATCTACATAAAATGTAAACTGGTTGTCCACTTTTTGTTTTCCCCAGAACTAGTGCCACTAGTGTAAATGGCGCAGATACATTTCTTTGTGTTGTTGTTTTTCTTGTTTGTTTGTTCTTCTTCCTCATCTTCTTTTTCCTTCTTCTTTCTTCATCCTTCTTCATGCTTCCTTTTCTATTTTGTTCTTCTTTTTTTTCTTCCTTCAAACTGTAGACTGCCAGCTGTTGCAAAACTGGAACTCCCAGCTTACCTGGCCTGCTTTGCAACAGCTGGAGGTCTACAGTTTGAAGACCACAATTTTATAATCTAGATCTATAGCTGTTCTCAGAATTATGCTGGTTGCTCTTGGAAACATTCAGCAGTTTTTGTATACTCTACAATCAGATATGGCTATTTCCTTGGTATTTTTTAAGTATGTCTTGGATGTGAACAAAGAAGAAAGCAATGAAAGAAAATCTGTCATATTTGACTAATATTTTAAGTAGGTTTTAATGTGAAAAAAAAGAAATTAAATGTGTAGTTGTAGTTTTTATTTTATTTTTATAACACTGTCGTTTTATATAATTAAATTTTCAGGTATAAAGGAGTTTCTACGTCTGGTCATTGTGCAAGATCACAGCTCAGATGGGCTTGGCAGTACAAAATGTTATTGTGGCTACTGGGAGTAGTACAATCTGACATTGCGACCCTCGGACCTGAAAAACGTATCCCCTATCCTAAGGATAGGGGATAGGTTTCAGATCGTGGGGGGGTCTGACCTGGGGCCCCGGCAGCCCGTGGGAAGGGGGCGTGTTGACCACCGCATGAAGCGCCGGCTGACGCGCCCCCTCAATACAACTCTATGGCAGAGCCGGAGTGCTGCCTTCGGCAATGTATTGAGGGGGCGTGTCAGCCGCCGCTTCGTGCGGTGGTCGACACCCGCTATATGGCTCGGGGCCCCGTACAGGAGATCATGGGGGGCCCCAGCGGTTGGACCCCCTGCGATCTGAAACTTATCCCCTATCCTCAGGATAGGGGATAAGTTTTTCAGCACTGGACTACCCCTTTAAAGGTTTGAGATTATATATATATATATATATATATATATATATATATATATATATATATATATATATAGAAGAACAGATTTGCTGCAGCACACAGAGTAGTGTCAAGTGGTTTATTTCATTCCAATTGCTACGTTTCAACCGCACATGCGGCCTTTTTCAAGCACGTGCTTGAAAAAGGCCGCATGTGCGGTTGAAACGTAGCAATTGGAATGAAATAAACCACTTGACACTACTCTGTGTGCTGCAGCAAATCTGTTCTTCTAGCGATACGGACCCGGGACCTGGGACCAGCCGCTGCGTGCACCTATGCTCACACTTCCTTGAGGTGCAGCCCACCCTGCTTTTTCTATATATATATATATATGTGTGTAAGTTAACCTAAGGCTATGTTGTAGGGATCGACAGATTTTCGGATTAGCCAATATGATCGGCCGATATTTACGATTTTGTAAGTTATCGTCGTCTAACCTTGCCTATAATGCATCTGGCCTGCGACACCTGGGCCCAGAGAACGGTGCTGCTGGCTGCTGTTTTGCATCTCCCACAGCAGCCCTGTAAGAGAACCGCAGTGGCTGCCTGGGAGAGGCGCTTTGAACTCCGGCATGGCGCTGCTGCGCTTAGACGTGAAGTCACATCACCGTGGGGTTGACGTGACCTTACGTCTAAGCACAGCAGCACCACGTCTGAGTTCACTGTGCCACCGATCAGCGTGCCCGTCGCCCTGCTCTCTCTCGTACAGGGCCCTGCTTGTCCTCAGTGTACAGGGCCCTGCTTGTCCTTAGTGTACAGGGCCCTGCTTGTCCTCAGTGTACAGGGCCCTGCTTGTCCTCAGTGTACAGGGCCCCGCTTGTCCTCAGTGTACAGGGCCTCGCTTGTCCTTAGTGTACAGGGCCCCGCTTGTCCTCAGTGTACACAATGTTGTTCCTTGCATATTTTTTGTGGTATAAAACAATCCTAACATAATGTAAAATTACGTAAAATATTTTTTCCGAAGTGTTTTTTTATTTAGCAGGCGCATTTTTAGTTTGTCAGTATTTTTGACTTGTTACTTTTTATGTATTGATTTAACCTCTCCAAGACGAAGGGTGTACAGGTACTTCATTGCGTCCTGGTACGTAAGGACCAAGGGCGTACCTGTGCACCCTCCGGTTTTCTGGTCACCACACGCATTGGGTGGTGATCGGAACAGGATGCCTACTGAAATTATTCAGCAGGCATCCCCCCCCCCCCCTCCCATGTCAGCAATTGCCCCAATCACCGGGCAATTCTGACCGGCGATTTGGGGTCACTGATGACCCAGAAGAGCAGGGTAATTGGTGGTGTAATACACACCACCAATCACTCTCCATACCTAGTTGTGCAGGGATAGTGTTCAAATAGTTAGAGAAAGGTATATGTTAAAAAAAAAGTGTTTTTTGGGCAGCTGACCCCGGGTAGGTGCCCAAGGATCCGCAGCACCTTTAGCCCCCTAAACCTAGAAGGTGGCGTAGACGCCGCCAGGCAATGGAGACGACCCATACAAGTGACCCAGTGCCCCACACAAGTACGAGGATCTTGCCATCCATACTAGTTGTCCGACCCCCCTCAGACAAGCTTACCTGTGCCCCCTACCGGAGAACCTGTCTGGAGATTCCTGAGTTGTTTGGGGATCCAGGAGTCAAGATTGACCTAGTCAGATTCACTGAAATGGACTTGTTCAGGTAATATTTCAGTGACTACTTTGTCAATGTAATGATGGAGCAGACAAACCTTTACGTCCAACTGTTTGTTGCCCACCAACCAGATTCCCTTTCGGCTAGGCCCAATGGGAGTTCTGCCGTCAGTGCAGCCGAAATGAGGACGTATAGTGCTGCACATGGGCCTAGTAAAAAAAAAAAAAACAGTGTCGGGCAATACTGGAGTGGGGACGTCCTCTACCAGACCCCAATCTACAGTATGGCCATGCCACGGGGATGCTTTGAGGCCATACAGAAATCCCTGCATTACACTGAAAATGCAGCATATGCATGTATGCAGTCTACGCTCTACTGGAGTTATTTGGACATGACTAACTTGCTGACTTGACTTGTATTATATCCCCAAGGCTGTAGGCTTCCTGCAGGGCTTTGACTTTCACCTGGGTTGTGGAGTTCATTGTTAGTAGATGCGTGGTTGCTGGATTAGGCCTCAGGCCTCCTTTCAGATCCACCTCACAGACAGACTTCACTCCTCTCCAAACTACCTCGGCATGCACTAAACTGAACTCTAGCTACAGTATATAAGGGGATAATTTAGAGCTTTCCCATTGGGCAGATAAGTCACATGTTCACCTCTGCATACTCCCCTAACAACAAGGTCCTTGACTACAGGTTTCTTAAAGTAACAAGTGCAAAGAAAATACTCATACATTAACCATTATATAACATAACATTAGACCATGAAACATAGAGAGTCCCGAGGAGAGTGGGCCCATAACGGACATTGAGTCAGCATCTGCCACACAGTATGGGCAGGAGTACAGAAGAACATGTGATTCTGTACTGGGTCACCACACAGAGACATACCTTCAGTTGGAATAGGAGGTCCTAACGACCCTGATCTTCGGCAATCGGGAAAGAGCAGGCTGGAGTTTCCTTAGAACTGGAACTGTAGGTGACAGGATTGTCCCAGGCCAAGACTTTCCAGGTGAGGTCCCCCACTCTGGAAAGAAGGGAACGATCCCAGAAAAAATGGTGTGTGTCGCAGGAGGGAGATAAGGAAGGACACCACCACTCATTGCGACACATGCCCCAATAATCCGGGCCTTTGCATTAAAGACTGCTTCTGGGAGTACCACACTTCCATGGAGTTGTAATTTTCTAATCCTTTTACCCAATTTTTTCCCATAATTTGACCCCAATGTGCCAGTCCAA
The DNA here is from genome assembly GCF_029499605.1 of Hyla sarda. Taxonomy (NCBI): domain Eukaryota; kingdom Metazoa; phylum Chordata; class Amphibia; order Anura; family Hylidae; genus Hyla; species Hyla sarda. The sequence continues at coordinate 64,637,016 of NC_079191.1, forward strand.
AAAACTTTGACTCACAAATTTTAAACCCATAAACCACAAAATTGACCACAAAACCCACTCACAATAAAACGCTGATAAGACCTCTTTGGGTATTTTTTCCAAAAATGGGTCATGGGTCACAGAGTGACTTGCATTGGGAGTTTGCATGTTGCCTCAAATGTGCAGTGCTCACTCCCCACCTGAGCAGCGTGCACATTTGCAGGCAACAGTTTAGGGATGGCGACACGCTAAACATTCCCAGAATGAGGAAGCAGAGCATGGGGTTTGGGGTGGGCACAATTTTTATTTTGGCTATGATCTGGATCATTATTCTGGGTACCTAATTGGCATATCAGTAGGAAAATTGCAATTTCCATTTTCCCCAAACTACACTTCATCCATTCCTGGAAAATAAATTTAGGAAACACCTGTGCATTCAAAATGTCAACTTCACCCCTATACACATTCCTCAGGGGGTGTCCTGTCTGTAATGGTGTGCCATGTGTTTTTTTTTCTTTGTTTTTTCTTTACATCCAGATGTGCATGAAACTTTCTTCAGATAAGACAGCATTGAGCCTGTTCTGATGGAAACTATCAGAATCACGATTCGTCGTACAGTGGCATTGAAGTGATTGGGAGCGGCCTTGCAGTAACTCGGCACCACTACTACACAATGAACAGAGCTAACTGTATTGACTTGTTCGTTGTGTATTTGCCAGACCTACTGCTCTGCCAACCAGCTAATTTACATTAGTGCACCCCACCGATCAGACATTATTGCACAGGCAATCAATGTATAAGTCCTGGAAAACCCTTAAAGTTTATATTTCATGCTGCAGATGCGCCAACAACAGCTGCAGAGGGACAGCTCTGTGTGTCTGCTCGTATCGGCGGATTTTATGCTACACATCTACTAGGAGGCACTGCGTCTACAGTCTGAAATCTGCTGCTACGGAACACACAGCCGCAGCAGGGAGCTCGCTCTTTTGACTGCCATCAGCACATGCGCAGCGTGAAATACGTGTGACCCTACCCTTAAAATGTTTCGATTTTAGATTTTTCAAACGTATGACGGAATAGAGGTAAGATATGAAATAGACCTCTTATTCTCAATAGAGTGGTTTGGAAATGATCAAATGTCCTTGAGATATGCAAACAGGAAAATGAATGATCTTATCTTATTAATATAAAAGGTGGTGGATAAATAACATTGTGGGGGAAGAGACAGAGAATATTAAAATGGTCACATAAGCAAAGAACATAAAGTCCAACAAATAAGAAAACACTGCGCATTAGGTAATAATAAACTTTAACTGCATTCAGAATATTATCTGTAATAAATTAGACCTATGTCTACAAGCTAAGAGGGAAACCCCTGAATATAGCAAAAGGAGTCCAAGTGTCTAAGGGGTATTCAAGTATAAGAAACTTTTTTTAATTAAAGAAGTCGTCCAGTGGTAAGAAATGTATCCTTTATCTGCAGGATAGGGGATATATGTCTGATCGCGGGGAGTCCGACTCAGCTGCTCTGTGTGACGTTTCACACACCGCAGGTCAGCTGGTACAAACACCCCCTCCATTCATCTCTATAGGATAGGTGTAGTACACACAGGAATGCTGTGTCTCCAACTTTCCCTAAGGGATGAATTAAGTGGGGGGGGGGGGGGGGGTTGTACTTGCTGACCTGCTGGGTACAAAAAGCGCTTTAGCAGCACTGAGCAAGGGCCCCATACTGGAGATTAAGGGGGGGTCCAGCAGACGGAACCCCCGGATAGGGGATACATTTCTATCACACCAAGATATATAAATGACTAACATTGCGTTATTACAAATAGTACTAGCTGCAATGTGTTTTTTGCCTCATCCCTGACAGGAAGTTGTGTGGTGTGACGGCACCAAAGGCTCTCGTGGGCTGCGGATCTCCTCGGGCATGCCTGCGGCACAGGTGTTGGGCCCCCTTCTGAAAGACTGGTTGTTATAGTTAAAATGTTTGTGCACTTATGATGTTAATATTTATTTCTAATGTACACTGTGTTATGTTATTTATCTGTGTTGTACCTTTAAGAGTGAGGAGCAGTCTAAAGCCATGTTACCCTGTATGCCCAATGGGAATCCCTAAATTGTTAGCTATATAGTGTAGTGGGTGAGAAGTTGCCCCAGTCTAGGAGTAAGTAGTGTGCTGAGCCAGGGCCGTCTTTAATTTTGATTGGACCCTGGGCAAGAAATGTTATTGCTTTTAGTAATATAACAGCAGCCGCCTTTTAGTTGTACTGTACAAACAGCAGCCCCCTGTAGGTAGTATAAACTGAAGACCCGTGTACATAGTATAAACAGAAGCCCCCTTTAGGTAGTATTAGCGGCAGCCCCTTTTAGTTAGTATAATAGAAGCCCCCTTTAGGTAGTACAAACAGTTGCCCCCTATATGTAGTATGACATCAGCCCCTTTTAGGTAGTGTGGTAGAGGGTGTGATGCAAAGGGCAGATGGAATTACCAGGGGGCAGATGGCATCACCTGTGAGGCCTGCTATAAATGAACCAACCAGGGTGGGGCTTGTAGTTTGTCTACTCCCTCCAATTGTATGTGTGCTTAGATTCACACTGGAGGTGACTGAGGAGCAATCTGCAAGTCGGGCCTATGGCTGCCGTATATCGGTTCCTGGCTTTATTTATCTGGCCAGGTAGGTTAGTTGATAGGACCCGCATCATTTGAGAAACCTTGGCGTGGTGTGCGGGCTCTGGTATGTCCTTCATATAAGGATATACTGGATAATGTCTCAATTTTACATCAGTTTTGAGGGTGAACTAATGTCATTGTTTACATTAACCACAGCTGTGAAACCATATTGTGATCCATAGGTGCAGGTCCTCCACTCCAACGTAGGTGCACAACTGCACTTGGGGTTGAGCACCTTGTATCAACCTTAGATCACATCAATTTCCACAGATGGCATTAACCCCTTGTATTCGTGACGCCAGGGCATGGTTTATCCTCAATACCACCCGAAGGTATACCGCTGTATCCTGGGCTAGGCACGGGGGCAATGAAGACTCCTACGCCAAGTTACGGACAACGGTAGCATTACTGAGGTTAGACAGGTGTAAAAGTCGATATAGTTCAGCCAGGCCCACGGAGGTGACCAGTGACTTCAGAGACCTTAACCCCTTAAGGACCGGGGGTTTTTACGTTTTTGCATTTTCGTTTTTTGCTCCTTGCCTTTAAAAAATCATAACTCTTTCAATTTTGCACCTAAAAATCCATATGATGGCTTATTTTTTGCGTCGCCAATTCTACTTTGCAGTGACATTAGTCATTTTGCCCAATAATCTATGGTGAAACGGGAAAAAAAATCATTGTGCGACAAAATTGAAAAAAAAATGCTGTTTTGTAACTTTTGGGGGCTTCCGTATCTACGTAGTACATTTTTCGGTAAAAATTACAACTTATCTTTATTCTGTAGGTCCATACGATTAAAATGATACCCTACTTATATAGGTTTGATTTTGTCGGACTTCTGGAAAAAATCATAACTACATGCAGGAAAATTAATACGTTTAAAATTGTCATCTTCTGACCCCTATAACTTTTTTATTTTTCCGTGTATGGGGCGGTATGAGGGCTCATTTTTTGCGCCGTGATCTGAAGTTTTTAACGGTACCATTTTTGCATTGATAGGACTTATTGATCTAACTTATTAAAGTTACCAAAAATGCACTATTTTGGACTTTGGAATTTTTTTGCGCGCACGCCATTGACCGAGCGGTTTAATTAATGATATATTTTTATAATTCGGACATTTCCGCACGCGGTGATATCATATATTTTTATTTTTATTTACACTTTTTTTTTTTTTATTGGAAAAGGGGCGTGATTCAAACTTTTAATAGGGGAGGAGTTAAATGATCTTTATTCACTTTTTTTTTTTCACTTTTTTTTTTTTTTTTGCAGTGTTATAGGTCCCATAGAGACCTATAACACTGCACACACTGATCTTCATCATTGATCACTGGTTTCTCATAAGAAACCAGTGATCAACGATTCTGCCGCATGACTACTCAGGCCTGGATCTCAGGCACTGAGCAGTCATTCGGCGATCGGACAGCGAGGAGGCAGCTAGGGGCCCTTCCACTGTCCTGTCAGCTGTACAGGTTGCCACGATTAGCCGCGGCTATCCCGAACAGCCCGACTGAGCTAGCCAGCCACTTTCACTTTTAGCTGCGCGGCTCAGCTCTGAGTGCGCGGCTAAAGGGTTAATAGCGTGCGGCGCCGCGATCGGCGCTGTGCGCTATTAGAGGCGGGTCCCGGCTTCACTATGACGCTGGGCCCGCCGTGATATGACGCAGGGTTACTGTGTAACCCCGTGTTATATCAGGAGAGCAGGGCCAAGGGCGTACCTGTACGCCCTTGGTCCTTAAGGGGTTAAGGACCAAGCGTTTTTCTGTTTTTGCACTTTTGTTTTTTTTTTCCTCCTTACCTTTTAAAAATCCTAACCCTTTCAATTTTGCACCTAAAAAAAACCATATGAGGGCTTTTTTGTTTGCGCCACCAATTCTACTTTGTAATGACATCAGTCATTTTACCCAAAAATCTATGGCGAAACGAGAAAAAAAACTTGTACGGTTATAATGAAGAAAAAACGCCATTTTGTAAATTTTGGGGGTTTCCGTTTTTACGCAGTACATTTTTCAGTAAAAATGACACTTCATCTTTATTCTGTAGATCCATACAATTAAATTAATACCCTACTTTTATATAGGTTTGATTGTGTTGTACTTCTGGGAAAAATCAAATACATGCACGAAAATTAATACATTTACAATTGTCCTCTTCTGACCGCTATAACTTTTTTATTTTTTTGTGTACAGAGGTGTATGAGGGCTCATATTTTGCGCCGTGCATTTGTTTTGATCAGACTTTTTAATCGCTTTTTATTCATCTTTTTTATGATATAAAAAGTGGCCAAAAATACGCGATTTCAAACTTTTTATTTTTTTGGCGTGTACACCATTGATCGTGAGGTTTAATCAACTATATATTTTTATAGTTCGGACATTTACACACACGGCGATACCTTATATGTTTATTTTTATTATGTTTATTTATGGAATTTGGGAAAATAGGGGTGATTTAAACTTTTAATAAGGAAGCGGTTAATGTGTGAGCTTTTAAACTTTAAAACATTTTTTTTTACATTTTTAGGAGGAATCATTTGATTCCTCATACAGATAAATGTGGTTCAATAAAACCACATTGATCTGTGTGCTGTAACCTCGATTGGTAAAGCCTGGTCCTGCATGGCTTTATGATTCTCAGCACAGGAGCCGGCATAGCATGTGAGGTAAGCCCTCTGGCTACCTCAACAGTCGATCATGTTGAGGGGGGGGCGATCCACCCCACTGGACCACCAGGGACGGGATAAAGGCACCTTAAGACACTGCTGTCAGCTTTGACAGCGGCGATCTAAAGGGTTAATTCCCGGCCACAGCGATCGCTGCATGTCTACTATTAACGCCGGCCCCTAGCTACAGGAATCTGGGGGCCGGCTGGTATGACGTGGGCTCGAGTCGGGAGCCCCCTGTCATACCCGGTTAACGGCACATAGACAAGGCTCTGGTGGGGTCCCATTGGTCACCTGGTCATTGATACCTCCTGGGTAACAATCACATGACAAATCAAATGGCAAACAGTCTTAAAGATATAACACTCTTACATATATAACATAGGGATTATATACAATTACAATAAACAGATGCAGTGGACACTGCAGGAGGCTGCCTGACAGGGCAGCAAGGGTACGGCGATAACACCTCCCGTACTGGGCTACCACAAACTTCCCCTCTTAAACACAGCCGTCCTCTGTGCTCAGTCCTGGAGGGCAGAAGACTAACAGTGGCCACTGGGGCCTAGTGAGAACAGTTCCTGGAACATATTGGTGTAATGTCCTTCACAGATCTGATTGTAAGAAACAAAACAAAAACTATTCCATGTGGCACTTGACCAAAAATGTCCATACATGCTCTTTGTGGTAAACGTGGGATTCATTACCCTTGTAACTGCAGCTTCAACACAATTACGACACTTGTGCAGATTGGGCTGCCTGAGGCTCTCTACCCAATGCCTTAGCTGCTGGGGGCCCTCGGCACTAACCACTTCTCCCCAGGACTCAATAGGTAATTTTATACTATGCAATGAAGTTACCTTTCCATGCTGTACTGTCACTATTCGTGTCTGACTTATACCTCAGGAGAACCCTCTGGCCAGTAGAGTACCCTGTACACGTGGAGAGGAAGAAATGCTGGACATATATACATTTGATGATGGTGCACTGGGAGTATATGTTTTACCACAGTCCTAGACATTACATATGGCTAGACTACATTAGTTAGACTGACTATGTGGTACAACTTTATTCAATATACTGTAACTTAGTCTTTGTACCCAGCTGGTATTTGTCCTTGTGTCGACCTTTGGGACCTGCGCAACACCACATCTGGAGAGCCTGGAACTCTTGCATCTTCTGGAGCTCTTGGAACTTCTAAAGCTGCGGATGGCTCTTCCTCAGCGAACTCAGGAGCTGGTATGAATTCAGGACTAACTGGAACCGGAGTTGCTGGCAGCTGTGCTGGAGAGGCTGGTGACAGAGTTGGTACTCGGGAGACTGGCATATAGGCTGGAGCCAACATTGGCAAGACTGGGACTGGTGTGGAGACTAGTGTGTGTTGAGCCAGCCCCGGAGTTGGTGAGACACAGAAGATCTCAGGCTGACTTGGTGAGAACATGGGGAAATCCATAGAGGGATGGATTTCCTTTGCCTTGGACGTACTCCCTCGCCGGTCTAACAGCTGGAGGAGGTGGTGCTGGGAGTACTGGTAGATCTTCTTTCAGACATAACTTTATCCGGTTTCGGTGGACAACTTGCGGCTTATGCCCAGGCTTTTGCACCTCTTATACATCAGATCCCGGATAAAGTACGGCCGTTACCGTGTACAATTCTGTCTCCCAAATAGAGTCTAACTTGTGGGTCCTTGGAAACTTCCGCAGACAGTCTTTATCGCCCACCTGAAGTGACTGCATGACTGTTATAGTCCTCCTGTGGTCTCTACTGGGCCTCAGCCATCTTCTTGCTGACAATTTCCTTGGGCTCTAGGATTCTTCTCTGGTGGTCAGAGACCCACTCCAGGGAGGCTTGCGGAGAGTTGTTGAACGGGGCTTAGAGCCCAAATGTTTGGTTTTTAGGCAGCTGCCCATGTCGCCCCATCATCAGATAGAAAGGGGGCATACCCTGTAGAACAGTGGACTGTGTTATTATAGATCTCCAATAGTTCGGGCAGCAGTCGGGGCCACTCTTCTTGGCTTGACACACAGGCTGCTCGCAACATGTGCATAAAGACTTGATTGATGCACTCAAAGAGCCCGTTCACCTGGGGGGTGGTAAGCAGTAGTCCAGAGTTTTTTTTTGCAGGCATAGAATAGACACAGCTCTTGGAAGAGTTGGGCCTCGAAGGCCGTCCCCCGGTCCGTTAGGCCAGACTCCGGACACCCAAGGGTTTGCACCCAACTGGAGTAGAACATCTGGGCCGCTTTCTTGGCTGTGAGGTCTTTAACGGGTACAACGACAACTCATTTAGAGTAGTGATCCACCATGTTGAGAGCATAAGTGTACCTGGACCGGGTAGGAGACAACTTGACATGGTCTAGCGCGACAAACTGGTTGGGCCTTTCACTCTAGATGGAATGGAGGGGTGCTCTTGCGTCCTTGCGCACGTTCCTGGTGACGTTACAGACAGCACATCCACTGCCAAATTTCTCAATGTCGCTCCGCATTCCGATCCATTAGAACCTTCGCCTGACAGTAGCTTCAGTCTCGTGGACTCCAAAGTGTCCTGACTGATCATGGTATGTGTTCAGGACCATCGTCGCATCTCTTCGGGCAATCAGAATCTGATTAAGTCGATCACCAGAGACCAGATGCAAAAAATGTAGGTACTACAGTTCTTTGTGCACAAACAGTCACTTCCTCTGTCACCACAGACATTTCCGTTCGTAATCACACTGGGCCCAGCATAGACGGGTTGGTACCTTTTTCGCCAGAAGGTAGTTCAACAGATCCCCCATGACTAGACTTTCATCTTGAAGAGTCTTCCAGGTATACAGGTAGTTTAACCTTTTCGGGCCTGGGTTTACCGTCCATGAGGGCAGTCACAACATTCTGGTTCATGAACTGTTGGTAAAATGGGGGCATCTCCACATCTTCCCACACATCTTCGACAGGTAGTTCTTCACTGGGGGTCATCTGGGACAGTACATCAGCATTGACTTTTCACTTGCCGCTTTTGTACTTGATGGTGAAACTGTAATTGGCTACTCTTGAAGCCCATTGCTGTTCAAAGGCACCCAACTTGGCAGTGTTCAGGTGGGCCAACGGGTTATTGTCCGTGTAGACAGTAAATGGCATGGCAGACAAATCTTTCAAGTCTTTGAACTTTTCGGTCACTGCCCACACCAGGGCCAGAAGTTCCAACTTGAATGAGCTGTAATTGGCATCGTTCTTCTCTGCTCCTCGCAGGTTGCTACTGGCATAGGCAATTACTCGCTCTTGTCCTTCCTGGATTTGGGAAAGGAAAACTCCCAGACCCTCGAAACTGGCATCAGTATACAGCCAGAACAGCTGACTGTAGTCTGGATATGCCAAGATGGGGGGCTCCATTAGCAGACGTTTAAAAACTCAGAACGCTGTCTCTTGCTCTTCGGCCCACTCAATAGGTAGTCTTCCATTGTTGTTCTCCTTCGCCGTACCCCGTAAGAGAGCTGTGAGGGGTTCTGCAATCTGGGCGAAGTGGGTTATGCCAGGAAGCACCTGACATCTTTCACCGTGCATGGGGTAGGCCAGTTCTTGACAGCTTCTGCCTTTTTCAGGGTTGGGCTGGACTCCCTTTCCACTGACAACATGACCCAAGTAATGGACCTGAGGCTTGAGCAGGTGACACTTTTATGAGCAGGTTTAATCTTTAATCCATGATTGATTAAGAGTTGGAAGACATCTGAGAGAAGACTGAGGTGTTCCTGGTAGGACTTGGAATACACAATGACATCATCCAGGTACAAAAGGACACTTTGAAAATTCAGATGGCCAAGCACCTCTCCATCAGATGCTGGAACGTAGCAGGGGCATTGCACAGCCCAAACAGCATACTTTTAAACTCGAACAGTCCCATGGGTGTCACAAAGGTGGTCTTCTCCCAATCCTTCATGGCAAGGGACACTTGCCAATATCTGCTGGTTAGGTCCAGGATGGAGAAGTAAGCAGTCGACCCGAGGGCAGTGAGTGACTCCTCGGTCCTTGGCAACGTATCGGGGACCTTTATGTGTGACATTGTTCAGCTTCCTGTAGTTGACACACAAGCGGATGGTCCCGTCTTTCTTCTTGACCAGGACAAGTGGCGCCTCCCCGGGGACTCTGACTCTCTTTGATCATGTCTGTCTCTTTCCTGTCGGCCAGCATCTTCTTGACAGTCTGATACATGGCTGGCGCTACCGGACGGTGTCTTTCCTTGATAGGTGGGCTATCACCTGTGAGGATTTGGTGCTGGATCATTGAAGTCTGCCCAAAGTCTGTAGGGTGCTTGCTAAAAGCCTCTTGGTGAAATGATGATTCCTTTGACTTGGTCCCTTGGGGTAGTGTTGTCTCCAACCTGGAGTTGCACCCTCCAAGGCTCTGGAGGGCTCACACTGGATCCTTCGGCCTCTTGAGCTGCACACTGTCGAGCCAACAGACGTTCTGTCACAATGTCCTTTGACTCTAAGAGGTACAGCTGGGCTACAGGCGTGTATCTGTGCAAGACATTAGCAGAATCAGACAGGTTTACTAACCGCACCAGGAGTCTCCCGTTGGGGACAGTGACAAAGCTTCTCGCAGCTTGAACAAGAGGATTATCTTCCAATTGCATAGGTTCCAGCAGGGCTTGATAGTCCCTAATCTTGACTTCGGGACGTGCACAACACCAGATCATGGTCTCCTTGTTGGGTTGTAAGGTCACCAACCTGATGTCTTGAACTTGTACTCTGAAGCTTTCACCTTGCTTGTTGGCAAACTTCTGCTCCGCCTGTAGAACTTTCAAGTGGTGCTGCGCATCCCACTGGCCTGAAGAGGGGGACAGATGGGGAAGAGAGGCATGCAAGGCATCTAATATTTCAGCAAAACACTTTTTCATAATGTTCATCCCCAATATAAACTCGGCAGACTCCTTATCTGTCACATTAGTTACAATAACTCCCTGCCTAATAAGTACATGCTTTCCCAACTGAATGGTTTGCTCGCAGTATCCATGTCTGGGGACTGGTTGCCCATTACCCGCAACTACTCGGAAGTTAACATCATCAGGCTCACACAATAAACTAGCATCCCAATGCTAATAGAAAACACTTTTAGGTATAGTAGACACTTGTGACCCTGTATATATCAATGCCTCTAACGGTACACCTTCTACAACCATTTTTTATATCTGGGCAGGAGGCGACATAAAGTGAGAGTCCTGACTTAGGCCTTTCGGAATTTGGACCTGATGACTGTTTTCCTCAGGGGAAATCCGTTTAAATCCCAGCTCTGCATTTTCCAATGTCTGGACTTATTACAGCAAGTGCAAAAGGGTCTTTGAGTCCCCAAGGGACGGAGGATTGCGGTAATTGAAATTGCAGGGAGATTGGGCAGGGGAGGAGTCAATGGCTCTTTGCTGTGTCAATCAGTCGAGCGCCGCATTTAACTATAGGCGCGTCAGTAGGACGCGCTTATAGTTTAAAGCATCTTGGACCTGCCGGCCTGGTGCCTGTCACTTCACTGCCATTGCACAACATGGCAGGGCAGAGTGACGGCTGGCAGGTGGTTTGGCTGGCCGGACAGGCCATATCAATTTAGTTAAGCACATTTACATTGGGGGGGGGGGGGGCTTGGCACCCTCTGGCCCCTCTCTGGAGACGCCACTGGAGCTAAAGGGCTAGCTGCTATGGGCCACCAGGAATGACAGGGCCCAGGGCAGCTGCCCCTTTTGCCCCGCGTTAAAGACAGCCCTGTGCTGAGCACAAGTGTGGTAAGGAGTGTACAAACTTCCTCTAACTCAGTCCCGGACTCAATCTCTAAAAAGACAAACAAACTCTGGATCCTCTCTTTGAAATCCCTCAAGGTGAAGGTGTCTCCATTGTAGGTAGGAAGTACAGGGTCCCCATGAATACCAGTGCAGGCGCTGGAACACCATGATTGTTGATGTTGACTGCAGGCAAGGGGGACAGGACCCTGGCTACTGGAGCAGGTGATTACCTCGCTGCTAGAAATGAGGGGGGAGCTAGCGCCTGGTTGATCTTGAGAGCTGGGTTCTGACATCCTGTTGATTTTTGAGTGCACTGTCGCTTTAAGAGGAAAAGTTGGGTTCCCCTTTAAGAAGTTTAATGTAGCGCTGCAGTGGCTCCAGTTTGACTGATAGGGACACTACAATGGACACTCCCCCTCAATTTTGCAGGTACCCTGGGTTGAACAGTCTTGCAACCCAGTCTTGAACAGTAACATGACAATAATGACAGATTCGGGCAACGGAGACTTGATACTGATGATCGGGGGTAGTTGCGGAGTCTGTGTGGCTTTGCAAGTGACTGCCGGAGACTGGCGCAGCAGCCGGAACCTCAAAGATGGCTGTGTCCAGGGAACTTCCTGTCTAGGTCCGGTCAGCAAAATGTTCCCCTGTGCAACACAGGGCGGCTTTTTGGTTCCTCCTTGCTTGATTAAAGAAGCGTGACCACTGGGGATTGACAGGGAAGAGCTGCGACCTCTCGCACGTGCTGGAAACACTGGACCAAATTAAACCATTCAGGTACCCCCTCTATACAGTTCACAATAGCAGATACCAGTCTTTTCTTCACCCCCCCCCCCCCCCTCTATTTCACAAGCGCCTTGGGTAAAACACTTTTCACTGGCAAAGTCCCATACACTTTCTGGCGCAATTTATGTAATGCGTATTACTCTGCAATATCGGACACAGTTCAGACTGGGGTAGGACTTTAGGCATAAGACGCACACCAGTATCCTGTTCGTAGGATGCCAAAAGTTGTGGTAGAGGGTGTGATGCAAAGGGCAGATGGAATTACCCTAGGGGCAGATGGCATTAACCACTTGTATTCGTGACGCCAGGGCGTGGTTTATCCTCAATACCACCCACAGATATACTGCTGGATCCTGGGCTAGGCACGGGGGCAATAATGACTCCGACAACAAGTTACAGACAACGGTAGCTTTACTTAGTTTAGACAGGTGGAAAAGTCTATAAAGTTCAGCCAGGCCCACGGAGGTGACCAGTGACTTCAGATACTTTTAGGGCTTTCTAGGACTTGTAGTAAAAGTGGACAATTTAGTTCAGGCCACGTTGACTAGACAGATGACTTTGACTTGACTGTCTTGTCACTGACAAGACTGGGACTGTGGCTTACTTGCAGGTTTGTAGCTTGTGGCTGCAGACTGGACATGAAGCCTCTTATGACTCTGGACACACACTTGACACACAACTTGACTGGACCTCAGCAAAGACTAAGTAAGAGAGCAGAGGCTCCATCCAGGGCTTATATGGGGGATGCGCTGGTGGGGTCCCATTGGTCACCCCTAGGTCACTTTGTCACTGATACCTGCTGGGTAACAATCACATGGAAAACAGTCTTAAAGATATAATACTCTTACATACTGTATATAACATAGGGATTATATACAATTACAATAAACAGATGCATGGGGGGCCCAGGGGACACTGCAGGAGGCTGCCTGACAGGGCAGCAAGGGTACGGGTTAACACCTCCTGTATTGGGCCACCACAGTAGTCTTAACAGAAGCCCCCTTTAGGTAGTATAGCAGAAGCCCCCCTTTAGGTGGTATAACATCAGCCTCCTTTTAGGTAGTATAGCAGAAGCCCCCCTTTAAAGTAGTATAACATCAGCCTCCTTAAGGCAGTATAGCAGAAGCCCCCCCTTAAAGTAGTATAACATCAGCCTCCTTTAGATAGTATAGCAGAATCCCCCTTAAGGTAGTATAACATCAGCCCCTCTTTAGGTAGCCCCTCTTGCCAAGAATAAATAACACAACAAAAAACATACTCGCCAAGCTCCCACTTCTCCGGTCTGCGCTCCAGCACATGATAATAACGACGTCACAATGTCCTTTGACTCTAAGAGGTACAGCTGGGCTACAGGCGTGTATTTGTGCAAGACAGTAGCAGAATCAGACAGGTTTACTAACCGCACCAGGAGTCTCCCGTTGGGGACAGTGACAAAGCTTCTCGCAGCTTGAACAAGAGGATTATCTTCCAATTGCATAGGTTCCAGCAGGGCTTGATAGTCCCTAATCTTGACTCCGGGATGTGCACAACACCAGATCATGGTCTCCTTGTTGGGTTGTAAGGTCACCAACCTGATGTCTTGAACTTGTACTCTGAAGCTTTCACCTTGCTTGTTGGCAAACTTCTGCTCCGTCTGTAGAACTTTCAAGTGGTGCTGCACATCCCACTGGCCTGAAGGGGACATATGGGGAAGAGAGTCATGCAAGGCATCTAATATTTCAGCAAAACAATTTTTCATAATGTTCATCCCCAATATAAACTCGGCAGACTCCTTATCTGTCACATTAGTTACAATAACTCCCTGCCTAATAAGTACATGCTTTCCCAACTGAATGGTTGGCTCGCAGTATCCATGTCTGGGGACTGGTTGCCCATTACCCGCAACTACTCGGAAGTTAACATCATCAGGCTCACACAATAAACTAGCATCCCAATGCTGATAGAAAACACTTTTAGGTATAGTAGACACTTGTGACCCTGTATATATCAATGCCTCCAACGGTACACCTTCTACAACCATTTTTTATATCTGGGCAGGAGGCGACATAAAGTGAGAGTCCTCCTTTAGATAGTATAGCAGAATCCCCCTTAAGGTAGTATAACATCAGCCCCTCTTTAGGTAGCCCCTCTTGCCAAGAATAAATAACACAGCAAAAAACACACTCGCCAAGCTCCCACTTCTGCGCTTCAGCACATGATAATAACGACGTCACTCGTGGGTATGGCAGAGGAACGACGCTCGGGCGTCTTGTTGGTTGCCTGCATAATGCAGAGTGATTGACAGGGTGAGAAGGCAATGGCTCTTCCCTGTGTCAATCAGCCGAGCACCGCATCTAACTATAGGCACGTCAGTAAGACGCGCTTAAAGCAACTGGGACCTGCTGGCCTGGTGCCTGTCACTTCACTGCCGCTGCACAACAACGCAGAGCAGAGTGAAGGCTGCCAGGTGGTTCGGCTGGCCGGACTGGCCACATCAATTTAGTTAAGCATATTTACATTGGGGGGGGGGGGGGGGGAGAGTTGGCACTCTCTGGCCCCTCTCTGGAGACGCCACTGGGGCTAAAGGGCTAGGTGCTTTTGGCCCCCAGGAATGACAGGGCCCAGGGCAGCTGCCCCCTTTTGCCCCGCGTTAAAGATGGCCCTGTGCTGAGCACAAGTGTGGTAAAAGAGTGAGTTTCATGTGGAGAAGCTCTGAGGGAAGTCCAGAACAAATTTTCTAATTTCAAGTCTCAACCAACCATTCTGCAAGGGATCCCCCGGACAGTGGAAATTCAAGCCCTGACGGAGAAAGTCACAGGACCTTTTCAGAACCCTAACAGCCTGGAAAATCTTCAGTCAACAGGGCTCCTAAGGCAACAGCTCCTAAGGGGTTACACTGAATCCTCTCCACTTTGCACCAGACTGTACGTGTAATACCATCTGCACCAGCTCAGTAAAGACATTTATCAGTAACCCAACGTCAGTGTGTTTCTTTACTCCCTGTGTCTGGCCCAGAAGAAGCTGTCTCCAACCTCAGACCGTGTATAGGCTAACAGTACCCTGGAGTCACAAAGTGATCAGGTATTCCTTGCACCCCCGTGACACTGTGGTGTCCCAGGACAGGACATGTCCTGTCCCTTTTGTCTGGAGTTCTCTCAGCCAGAGTCCCTCTGTGATAATGGGCTCTCCTGAAGGGCTTATTATCAGAAAAAGCACATCTCAGCACAAATCATCAATTCAAGCTAGGCCTGAAGCCTAATCTTCCACAGCCACTAAACCGTGAGTTACCCAGCTAAAAACTACTAAAATCCTGTGCAACTACTGCAACTCAATTATCTTCAAACCAGTAGCACAATGGATTGCAAATCAAAGCTCATTGTACTCAGAAGTCCCAGCAAACCTGTGAGGAACCTGGTCCTCTATACAAAGACTGTTTTGTTAACTGCAGTTGCATAAAATATGAAGTAAAGTTTATTCCGGTTTTCATCAAATATCTGCTGTGGAAATTCAATTATTTCTCCCTACCGTTTCTGGGATGGTTAGCGGTAGGACCATTACTCTGAGGAAACCGCATCCTGATATCACGACAACATAGGGTTAAAGGGGTACTCCCGTGGAAAACTTTTTTTTTTTTATCACCTGGTGCCAGAAAGTTAAACAGATTTGTATATTACTTCTATTAAAAAATCGTAATCCTTCCAGTACTTTTTAGGGACTGTATACTAAAGAGAAATCCAAATAAGAAATGCATTTCCCCTGATGTCATGACCACAGTGCTCTCTGCTGACCTCTGCTGTCCATTTCAGGAACTGTCCAGAGCAGGAGAAAATCCCCATAGAAAACATATGCTGCTCTGGACAGTTCCTAAAATGGACAGCAGAGGTCAGCAGAGAGCACTGTGGTCATGACATCAGAGGAAATGCGTTTCTTTTTTGGATTTCTCTTTAGTATACAGCCCCTAAAAAGTACTGGAAAGATTAAAGGGGTATTCCAGGCCAAAATTTTTATATATATATATATATATATATATATATATATATATATCCAAAGAAATGGTGCAGCACTCCATAAGTAAATCCAAGGTGCAAAAAGATTTATTCACTTCACATCAAATCACCTTGTTTTTCGTATATATATATATATATATATATATATATATATATATATATATATACGAAAAACAAGGTGATTTGATGTGAAGTGAATAAATCTTTTTGCACCTTGGATTTACTTATGGAGTGCTGCACCATTTCTTTGGATATATATATATATATATATATATATATATATATATATCAACTGGCTCCGGAAAGTTAAACAGATTTGTAAATTACTCTGATTACAAAATCTTAATCCTTGCAATAGTTATTAGCTTCTGAAGTTGAGCGTTTTTTTTTCTGTCTAACTGCTTTCTGATGACTTACGTCCCGGGAGCTGTGCAGTTCCTATGGGGATATTCTCCCATCATGCACAGCTCCCGGGACGTGACCTCATCATTGAGCAGTTAGACAGAAAACTTCAGAAGCTAATAACTATTGGAAGGATTAAGATTTTTTAATAGAAGTAATTTACAAATCTGTTTAACTTTCCGGAGCCAGTTGATATATATAAAAAAAAAAAAGTTTTTGCCTGGAATACCCCTTTAAGATTTTTTAACCCCTTAACGACGCAGGACGTATATTTACGTCCTGCGCCGGCTCCCGCGATATGAAGCGGGATCGCGCCGCGATCCCGCATCATATCGCGTCGGTCCCGGCGCTAATCAACGGCCGGGACCCGCGGCTAATACCACACATCGCCGATCGCGGCGATGTGCGGTATTAACCCTTTAGAAGCGGCGGTCAAAGCTGACCGCCGCTTCTAAAGTGAAAGTGAAAGTGACCCGGCTGCTCAGTCGGGCTGTTCGGGACCGCCGCGGTGAAATCGCGGCGTCCCGAACAGCTGATCGGACACCGGGAGGGCTCTTACCTGCCTCCCCGGTGTCCGATCGACGAATGACTGCTCCGTGCCTGAGATCCAGGCAGGAGCAGTCAAGCGTCGATAATGCTGATCACAGGCGTGTTAATACACGCCAGTGATCAGCATTAGAGATCAGTGTGTGCAGTGTTATAGGTCCCTATGGGACCGATAACACTGCAAAAAAAATGTAAAAAAAAAGTGTTAATAAAGGTCATTTAACCCCTTCCCTAATAAAAGTTTGAATCACCCCCCTTTTCCCATAAAAAAAATAAAACAGTGTAAAAAAAATAAAAAATAAACATATGTGGTATCGCCGCGTGCGTAAATGTCCGAACTATAAAAATATATCATTAATTAAGCCGTACGGTCAATGGCGTACGCGCCAAAAAATTCCAAAGTCCAAAAAAGCGTATTTTGGTCACTTTTTATATCATTAAAAAATGAATAAAAAGTGATCAAAAAGTCCGATCAAAACAAAAATCATACCAATAAAAACTTCAGATCACGGCGCAAAAAATGAGTCCTCATACCACCCCATACGTGGAAAAATAAAAAAGTTATAGGGGTCAGAAGATGACATTTTTAAACATATAAATTTTCCTGCATGTAGTTATGATTTTTTCCAGAAGTGCGACAAAATCAAACCTATATAAGTAGGGTATCATTTTAACCATATGGACCTACAGAATAATGATAAGGTGTAATTTTTACCGAAATATGCACTGCATAGAAACGAAAGCCCCCAAAACTTACAAAATGGCGTTTTTTTTTTCGATTTTGTCGCACAATGATTTTTTTTTCCGTTTCGCCGTGCATTTTTGGGTAAAATGACTAATGTCACTGCAAAGTAGAATTGGCGACGCAAAAAATAAGCCATAATATGGATTTTTAGGTGGAAAATTGAAAGGGTTATGATTTTTAAAAGGTAAGGAGGAAAAAGCGAAAGGGCAAAAACGGAAAAACCCTGAGTCCTTAAGGGGTTAATAGAGGTGATTTACAAATCTGTTTAACTTTCTGGCACCCGTACCCGTTTAATACCAACATACCTTACACTATTACCTGCACCACCTAGTCACCACGGCACCACATGTTGTGTAGTCCTTTCATTGTCAGTTTGGTGTTGTCTCCAGCTCTCCTGGCTTCTCCCTTTAGCAGCGTCACAGATCCATTTATCCTGACACATAGCTCAAAATCCCCTAAATTGACAGTTAAAAATTCTTGCTGCTTTTAATTGTCATTAGGGTGAAGGAAAAACATTTTGCGGGAGATTTATCAAAACCTGTGCAGAGGAAAAGTTGACCAGTTGCCCATAGCAACCAATCAGATCGCTTCCGGGCTGGATTGGCAGCCGTGATGCAGCCTATCTTTGTCAATTCCGGATTGGGGGGGGGGGTCAGTGCTTTGGTACAATAGTGACAGATTGACTATGCGGATTACCTGTGAACTGGTCAGATTGCATTTTGGGAAATGTGTGATATCTGGGCCTTTTGGTCATTTGGATATTGGGAGTAGGAGCTACTTTTCATTTGTGTGGTCTAAAAATATCTAAATGCTTTTCTGGAGAGAGTATCCATACATCTGGAACCCCTGAACATCTAGATCAGTGGTCTCCAACCTGCGGACCTCCAGATGTTGCAAAACTACAATTCCCAGCATGCCCGGACAGCCAACGGCTGTCCGGGCATGCTGGGAGTTGTAGTTTTGCAACATCTGGAGGTCCACAGGTTGAAGACCACTGATCTAGAGGAACATTGTCCACTTGGCCTATATGAAGGTTTTCACTAGAGATGAGCGAACTTACAGTAAATTCGATTCGTCACGAACTTCTCGGCTCGGCAGTTGATGACTTTTCCTGCATAAATTAGTTCATCTTTCAGGTGCTCCCGTGGGCTGGAAAAGGTGGATACAGTCCTAGGAGACTCTTTCCTAGGACTGTATCCACCTTTTCCAGCCCACCGGAAAGCTGAACTAATTTATGCAGGAAAAGGCAGCAACCGCCGAGCCGAGAAGTTCGTGACGAATCGAATTTACTGTAAGTTCGCTCATCTCTAGTTTTCACCAAACTTTGACTGATATCGTATGTTGGCATATGATCTCCTGGAGGATTAGCAGCCATCGAGATACTGCAAGAAATCTGTCCAGCTATATGTTCAGCTACTTGTGATTCGTTGTATGCTAAGTACTATGTGCATATGTATATTGTGCTCATAACTCTTTGTCGCTTTTGTACTCCTTTATTTGCCGTCTTTGTACTGTGTGTAGAATATGCAATATCATTCTACTACTGTATAAGAAAATTCCCCAAACCACATCTATTCACTTTATTTGTGATCCCCTGATGAACCGCTGTATATTAAATAGGATATACGGGGAAACGCGTTGGGACATACAGGTAAGGTGATCAGCCTATAATATGGCCGTGTATATAAAGCCTTCTTCAAGGTCAAGTCCACACTATAGATTCTGTGCTACAAATCCACTCGCAGCAGCCTCCCCTTGATTTCAATGAGTTTACGTGTCGAAAACTCCGTCTAGGATTTGGATTCTGTCAGAAGATTGAACATGTTCAACCTTTTGGCGGAATCTGCCAGAGAAATGTTGATAAAACTGCCGCAGGCAAAAAGCATCATTTCAGAATCATTGGCGCAGATCAATTTACGTAGCGTGAACATTCCAGCACAAACAGAGGACATATATACTGCTGTGGCTACATGTAAACACAAGGATGAGGATGGGATATTTTTAACAACAAGGCGTTTTAAATACAATTCATATATTTTACTTTACTACTTCACCGTTTATATGAAAAAAATGACGACCATAAGGGCTTGTTCACACTATGGAAATTCAGCGGAAAGTTTCCTCAGTGTGAACAGACACTTATCTTGAATAAAGTAGAAAAGAAGGAAACAAGTGGAGAGAGGACAGCGCCTCGTGTGATAACGTAAAACAAAGGACCCCAGATGGAAACCCTGGCAGGGTAAACTCTCACCTGGTGACCCTCTTGAGGGTTATGCGTGTCTCCCCGTTTCGAGGGGTACTGATGGTATCCGTGCTGCAGCCGAGGTGCCTTGACTGGTAAAAAAGGAGGCCCTTAGGTCCGGCACTGCTCGGTCCACAAAGGTTCAGTGGAAGACGTGATGAAGGTTAAAAGTAGTTTATTTAAAACTAATAAATAAAACTATTTTCCAAATGCATGCAAGCAATGACGCGTTTCGGGATTAGCATATCCCTTCTTCAGATTGCAAATTTACTTGTGCAAATTTAGCTCCAATTCTGTCTTGAATGAAAGTTTCATTGACTTTAAAGGGGTATTCCAGGCAAAAACTTTTTTTTATATATATCAACTGGCTCCGGAAAGTTAAACAGATTTGTAAATGACTTCTATTTAAAAAAAATCTTAATCCTTCCAATAGTTATTAGCTTCTGAAGTTGAGTTGCTGTTTTCTGTCTAACTGCTTTCTGATGACTCACGTCCCGGGAGCTGTCCAGCTCCTATGGGGATATTCTCCCATCATGCACACCTCCCGGGACGTGACATCATCATTGAGCAGTTAGACAGAAAACTTCAGAAGCTAATAACTATTGGAAGGATTAAGATTTTTTAATAGAAGTAATTTACAAATCTGTTTATATATAAAGCCAGTTGATATATAAAAATAAGTTTTTGCCTGGAATACCCCTTTAATGGTCTTGCCGACACATATTTCCCACTGAGGTATTTCTGTGAATGAAATTTCCATGCGGAATCGTATTCCGCTAGAAGATTAAATGTGTTTGTTCTTCTGGCGGAATCCAAGAGTAAAAGCCTGTTAAAGTTAATAAGACTCTATGGGGGAGATTTATCAAAACCTGCGCAAAGGAAAATTTACCCAGTTGCCCATAGCAACCAATCAGATCGCTTCTTTCATTTTGCAGAGGCCTTGTTAAAAATGAAAGAAGCAAGCGGATTGGTTGCTATGGGCAACTGGGCAACTTTTCTTCTGGACAGCTTTTGATAAATCTCTCCCTATATTTCCTGATGACATTAGTTTGGAGCAAAACTGATCCAGAATCTTGGAGTGGATCCAACTCTAAAGTAGCTAAGCTACTTTCCCAGCATTCCCTGATACTCCTCCTCCTGCTTTCCTCATCAAATTACCCTCCAAGCAGAAGACGTTGGATTTGCAGAATTTCCTGACCAAAATGATTCCTCATCAATTCCTCAGTGTGAACATACCCTAAAGGTCTATTCACACGGCAGGATTTCCGCTCATCCACCCCAATTCCGCTTCTGCGGATTTTGTGTGAAATTGGTGCAGAATCCGTGCAGAAATTCCGCAGAAGTGTGAATGGGAGTGTGGAATCCCATAGAAGTCTACTGGGCTTTCATTTGTGGCGGAATTCCGCTAGCAGAAATTCTGCGGTGTGAATAGACCCTAAGGCCATATTTACATGGTGTAAAATGTGCGGAATGTCATTCTGCACATTTGCACGATCTGGCGGGTGCTAGGACTGCTCGGAAATGCACACTCTTATAGACCGCAATGGATTTCTGAGTGAAATCCACAAAAAGAATAGACATGTCTATTCTTTCTGCGGACGCCAGAATCAGGATTTTTGTGGCAGAAGCATCTGCTGTGGATATTCCACCATGTGCACAGTGCAGCAGAATCCCATTGAAATCCATGTGAACATACCCTAATAATTACCCGAAATCTTCTGCCTCTACTGGTCTCACAACCCTGTATGAATGCTGCGGTGCCATGCGGTGTAGTGCCCTGTGTGCCAGTATTATTACAGCCTGCTTAACAGAAGCTATAGGATCTCCTGCATCTATTTTTTCTTGTAGTTTTGTCACAGGGCTGTGAGACGCGGCTGATAAGTGGATGCACAGGTTGTGTGGAGTGTTCGCTTCCTGCACAGGAGAGTGTAAAACAAGCCATCACTTTTATGGGTTTTGACACTAGCACTTGGGCTTGAACGGGGTCTGGGAGCCTTTTATGTGGGGATGTAGTGCAGCAGGGAACAGCACCTTCTCAGACATGAAAAGGCAGGATCCAGCCTGGACACTTCCACTTTTTTCTGCTATTTTTTTCCCCTTTATTTTTTATATACATTTTAGTTAAGATTCCAAAATTGTCAGGTACTGAGATACTAATGTGTTATCTCTTTTATTGTATGTATTTGCTACCTTGCACCCAGAACATTCCTCTTTACATGTAAATTGTGGTAAACATTGAGGGTGATTTATCAAAACCTGTGTAGAGGAAGAGTGGTGCAGTTACCTATAGCAACCAATCAGATCGCTTCTTTCATTTTTAAAGAGGCCTGTGAAAAATGAAAGGAGCCATCTGATTGGTTGCTATGGGCACCTGCACCACTCTTCCTCTGCACAGGTTTTGATAAATCTTCCCCATTGTGCTTCAATAATTTAAGCACCTGCCCTGAAAATAGTCTATCCTAAAATCATCTCCTCGCCCTACCAGCGACATGGCATTCTGTTCATTTGGCATCTGCTGGGTAAATAGGCATTTCTATGTCTTTATACCAAAGTTCATCAGAATACACCACAGGCTTTACTGCACCACCACAGCAGACCACAGTTTTCAGTCTGGTTCTAATGGGAATGCACCCTTAGGCCGCACTTACACGGCAGAGAATCCACATACAAACCCCCGCAGCTGGGGGTACTACTGCTCCCATCATGGAACAGACTAGTTTTCATGATGGGAGTAGCAGTACCCCGGCTGCAGGAGTCTGCGGGCGGCTATGGAGACTACTGTAGCGCTAGTACTACTACTCCCATCATGGAACAGAGTCTGCTCCATGTTGGGGGTAGTAATACAGGGGCTGAGGTATTGATCCCATCAGGTCTCAATTTTGAGACCCGCTGTGATCCTAACCTGGGGAGCAGGCGGCATGCAATTCAAATACCCAGCCGGGAGCCCTGAATGGCGCACAAATTCTGCATCAATTCTGCATCTGTTTAACATCTGCAGAATTCTGCACCGAACCAATGTGGATGCAGAAATCATGCTGATGTGCGATTTTTCTGCTGTGTGAACGCGGCCTAAAGCTAAATTCACATAGCAGAATTGCTGCATGAATTTCCGCATTAAAATTACGCATGAATTTACAGCCAGTACACTTCAATGGGGTTCCGCAGTTCCATTCCCACGGCATAATTTCTGGTGCAGACGATCTGCAGCTAAAATTCTGCACTCCACAAAAATATGTCTTGTCTTATATTTTTGCAGAATTCAGCTGCAGAATCCTATTGAAGTTAATGGGGCTTGAATTTCTGCGCAAAATGCGGAACTGGTAAGGAAAGTGTGCAGAATTTAACTTTTACTTTAAATGAAGCCCAGCTTTTTAATTGTACAGCAGAATCATGCAGAATTCATCAGGAAACAATGCGGAATTCTGCATAAATTCCGCAAATGCAGATGCGGAATTTAAGCCAAATGAATGCGGACGCGTGGAAATCAGGCAAACGTGGAAATTATGCCATGTGAACATAGCCTATGTCTGCTTGTTGTGAAGAGATCAGAGGGGGCATTCATCATTGTAGGTGTAAGTGAAGCATTTTTACACCTTTTTTTGTGAGTTGGTAATGTGTAGGAGCACCAAATTTATTAAATGGTTGCAGAGCATTTGATACATTTTGTGCAGGTACAAATTTTCTGAAATTCCACTCTTCACATACACCAAAAAGCTAAGTCTGGGCTGGTGTAATTTACAGACTTTTTGGTGGTTTTGCGCCTTTTCACAAAAATGCGCAGTTCACAAAATCCGTCTATATCATGCGTATTTCCAAAATCAGTGGATTACAACTCAAAATCAGCAGAAATATGTAAACCAAAAGGTGCAAAAAAGGACACTTGTGCCAAAATAACGCCAAATATAGATAGAGAAAAAAGGATAATTACAATGATTACTGCCAGCCAGAGTGTTTTATCTAGAAATGAGCGAATTTTTGAAGAAATTTGTTTCGGTCCGAATTTATTTCTGGCAAATAGCTATTAAAAACAGCTATTTCTGGGCTACAGAGAACCTCAATAGGGGTGTAGAACACTTTAACTTGTCGTATCACTCATAGGGTGTGTGCTGTGTTAGTGAAATAATACTGTTATTTAGTATGACATGCAGATTTCAGGCATCACTATTAGAATCACTACCGCAGAGCAGGGTCAGGAGACCATATGGCGTCACAATTGAAGAGATTAAAGAGATTTTTTCATTACATTTTTATGCAATTTAATTAGAATTTATTTACATTTTTTTAAAATCCTTTTTTGAGGACCCATTCTGGTGAGCATCAAGCTGGCGGTCTGCTGCAAGGAGAGCTACCACCTACTCCAGCCCCTGCCTCTCAGCGCCCTTCTTCCCCGGCTGTCTTACTCCGTGTGGAACTGCGAATGTTTCATTTAATCAGTTATGGTTCATTGTTATCACACCAACCTGTTTCAGTGGATTCTTGTAGTAATTCCAGAAGTAATATTTGACGACGACCACGGGGCCTCAGTCTTGAAAAGATTACATAGATTTTTTTTACATTTACATAGAAGATTTTGAATAGATTCACAAGTTTAATGTGCCAGCAGCATGAGGCGATCACATGACGGCACAATGACAGAGCCTAGTAATTGGAATGAGAAAACTTTAAATTCTTTTTTGAGGACCCATTGGAAGGCAAGTCTGGTACCTGCAGCCGCAGTAATCAGTAATTCCAGCTCCAATAGTGTATAATTGTGTAAACTATGGCAAATCTCCTAGTTGTATCTTAAAATCGAGCTGGCGGTCCGCCACGAGGCCAGCTACCACCTGTCCAAGCCCCTGCCTCTCATTGCACCCCCATGCTGTGAGTGTCCACTTGAAAAGGGAGGGACTGCAGTACCAGCAACCTGGACAGAAGCACATTCAGCTTCTGTGCCGTTGGATAAGTGGGCGCATAAAGCTAGAAGTGGCTGCAGTGAAAAAGCTTGTACTTTTATCTTAAAATCGAGCTGGTGGTCCTCCGTGAGGCGAGCTACCACCTGTCTCAGCCCCTGCCTCTCAGTGCCACCCCACCCCCCGACTGTGAAAGTGTGATTGTTTCATTTAAAGGGGTTATCCAGGAAAAAACTTTTTTTTATATATTAACTGGCTCCAGAAAGTTAAACGGATTTGTAAATTACTTCTATTAAAAAACCTTTAATCCTTTCAGTACTTATGAGCTGATTAAGTTGAGTTGTTCTTTTCTGTCCAAGTGCTCTCTGATGACACGTGTCCTGGGAACCGCCCAGTTTAAAAGCAAATCCCCATAGCAAACCTCTTCTACTCTGTGCAGTTCCCGAGACAAGCAGAGATGTCAGCAGAGAGCACTGTTGTCAGACAGAAAACAACAACTCAACTTCAGAAGCTGATAATTATTGAAAGGATTAAGATTTTTTTATAGAAATAATTTACAAATCTGTTTAACTTTCTAGAGCCAGTTAATATATCAAAAAAAGTTTTTTTTCCTGGAATACCCCTTTAATTCGTTATGGTTCATTGTTATCGCTCCAACCTGTTTCACTGGATTCTTGTGGTAATTCCACAGGTAATATATGATGACAACCATAGGGCCTCACAATTGAAAAGATTGAAGATATTTTGTAAAATTTTAATTGATGATTTTATATAGTTTAAAATTTTAAAAGTTTACTGTAATGTGCCAACAGCATGAGGAGACCATATGGTGGCACAATGACCCAGCTTAGAGGTGGCAACAGCTTGACGAGACCATAGGGCCTCACTATTGAAAAGATTAAAGATATTTTGTAAAATTTTAATTGAAGATTTAAAATAGATTAAGATGATGTTTCATTTAATGTGCCAGCAGCATGAGGAGTCCACATGGCCACGGTGTGTCTGGGTTTTTTGTCTCATCTTCCTCATCACCCTGTAGCTCCACAGCCTGCTCCAGCTCCTCTTCTCCTGTCAGATGACTATAAAACCGCCCATTTTGCAAAACCTTGTCTGTGCTCCACTGTCCCCCTCCCCCTCCTCCTCCAGTTCAGCCTCCACAGGGCTCATGTGGCCTCGAGATGTAGGCGTCACATCTCCAGTGCCCTGACCAGCCATTCTTTCCAACACGTGTTGTAGGATAAGAAGCAGTGGAATGACGTCGTTCATCCCGTAATCCTGGCAACTAACTAATAATGTGGCTTCCTCAAAGGGCCTGAGCGAACGGCAGGTGTCACGTATGAGCTGCCACTGGTTGACATTGAAGTTACACAGGGGAGTCCCCCTATCGGCTTGGATCATTAAGAAATCGTTGATGGCTTTTCTCTGTTCGTATAGTTGGTCCAACATATGGAGGGGGGAATTCCAACGTGTGTAAACGTCGCAAATCAGACTATGTTGGGGGATACCGTTCTGACACTGCAGCTCAAGGAGGTTGTGCTTTGTGGTGTACGAGTTGCTGAAGTGCATGCAAAGTTTTCTTTCCATTGTTAGGATGTCTTGCAGATGGGGGGAACACTTCAGGAATTGCTTGAAAACCAGATTAAACACGTGTGCCATGCAGGACGCATGGCTTAGGCTTCCTTGACGCAGCGCAAACAAGATATTCCCATGTCCAGTTTTCATGGCGTAATTCATGATTCAATTTCTTGATTAATTACTTTTAGCAGTTCCTCCCCTTTGTGACTCCGTTCGTCAAGGCAAACCATGTGAAGAACAACGTGACACCGCCATGCCCTGCACACATGATATGCTGAAGGGGCACAGAGACTTGTCCGTACAGTGGAGGCTGAAGACACTGTGGAGGATGAGGAGGCGGAGTCGCACACTATCGCAGGACCAACGGCCTGAGAGCGTAGAGGTGGACCTGTCCAAGTTGCTGTTGTGGCCGTGCAGGAACCATATTCACCCAGTGGGCCGTAAAGGACATGTATTTTCTCTGATCGTAGTTACAGCTCCATATGTCGGTGCACTTTGGTACACTTTTGTTGAATGGGGTGTACACTTTGGTACACTTTTGTAGAGTGAGGTGATGGGTGTTAATAACAGTACCCGGTGACGAAGGTGGGTGAAAGAAGGAGAACTTGGCACCATATGTGTGGCATCAGGCAGGTGGCAGTTTCAGAATAGTAGTTGAGACAGGTAGGCAGAAGAAAACGGTCTCTTTTGGCAACGTGTTGTGCACACGTAAGTATTGAGGATATGCATTAGTTCAAACTTAACTTTTCTTAGGATAAAATATATGGACCCCAAATTGTTTTTGAGATCTAACAAAAGGAAAGGTGTGCAAATAACACCATGTGCCACCTACAGCACCAAGTATTGATGCGATGCAAAGACCTCTAAAAGGTGGAAGGGAACAACGTATGGTCCATTGTAACAGGTGGGAGTAAAAACTTCCCCTGTAAGGCCCTACTCTCACCCTATTAATTCCCTTTTTGGCAAGTGTTACCCGCCCTAAAAAGGGCGGCCCCACACAGAAAACTCTCCCTATTTCCAACTAAAAACCCTGGGAAATGGCAGTGTTTTTAGGTGGAAATAGGGAGAGGTTTCTGTGTGGGCCGCCCTTTTAAGACTTGCCAAAAAGGGAATTAATAGTCCAAGAGTAGGGCCTTACAGGGGAAGTTTTTACCCCCACCTGTTACAATGGACCATATGTTGTTCCCTTTCACCTTTTAGAGGTCTTTGAATCACATCAATACTTTGTTGTGTAGGTGACACATGGTATTTTTTGCACAAAAAATGTTGTGTCCATATATTTTATCCTAAGAAAAGTTAAGTTTTAGCTAATGCACATCCTCAATACTTACTTGTGGTCTAATGCAGAGGAATTTCTGTAACTGGGGACCAGCACCTTAATTATTTTTTGCAGTATCCATGGCAGCACAATGAGAGAGCCTGGAGGTGGTAGCATCAGCATGAGGAGACCATATGGTGGCACAATGATAAAGCCTGGAGGTGGCAGCATCAGTATGAGGAGACCATATGGCAGCACAATGAGAGAGCCTGGAGGTGGCAGCATCAGTATGAAGAGACCATATAGCGGCACAATGACAGAGCCTGGAGGTGGCAGCATTAGCATGAGGAGGCCATATGGTGGCACAATGACAGAGCCTGGAGGTGGAAGCATCAGCATGAGCAGACCATATGGCGGCACAATGAGAGAGAGCCTGGAGGTGGCAGCAGCAGCATGAGGGCCATGCCAACTGAGGGTTACGTCTGAGAAACCCACCGACTGTTGACTGGGGGTGTCGGATGTCACTTGGGATGAACTGGATGACCGAGTGAACAATCAATCAAGGCTGCTGGGTTGCTGGTCGAGACACAACTGCTAGCTGACATCGGGAGCTCAGACCTCTCGCTGCGACTCCTGCTGCCATAAGCCCCTACTCTGCTGAGACCTCTGCCTGCGCCTGATGAATTAAGGCCTCTGCCACTCCTCTCTGCATGTCCTGGCACTTCTCTGCCTGACATACAGCTGAGTGCGTATATGTTAAACTAAGAGAGGAGCACAATGCGCTCCACTATGCTTAAAACTGTATTAGACCAAGTGCAGGGATTAGGTGCAGGTTTTCAGTTGCTTGCTAATTGTGATAATCTTAGTTTTTTCCCTTCCTCATAACCACTCTGTGCCTTGCCTTTTGCTCTGTTGAGAACTTGACGCATATTGCTATGGTTATTTCACAATACTTCCTAATATGTTTATATTTGCTCTTGGCTTCTCGTTATGCCTAACTTTACTGAGGTTTTGTGGTATTTTCCTAACCGGATTTATTTTCGGCCTCCTAAGGCCATTGAGTATGTTGTCCACTGTCATTTCATGTACTGCCATGTACCTGGTTTATTCTTTTTTTTTCAATAAACTCGTTTTGAATCAGGAAAAAAAAAAACTGTATTAGACTACAGAAGTGTGTAGCTTTGGCTGGCCTTTCACTGTAACAAGACCAAATTTTTCGTGCTCACCCTAACTGGCCCCTGTTAGCTTTACAGTTGTTGTGCAGCCAACTGCAGCGGTACAGAATCGCTGTGTATTAGAGCCCAGTTCAGTATTATTAGGCACTAATAGCAGGTGACAATGGCTTTTAGTGCTCTGCGTAACTGGCCCCTAAAAGCTTTAGAGTTGCTGTACACCCCACTGCAGCAGTAGAGTCGCTGTGCATTACACCCAAAAGTGTACTTTCTCTCTTTCTGTCTGCAGTGATTTGGGCTTGTGGTGAATCGCTGCTGTCAAGCTATTTTTCTGTGCAACGCACACAATGCTCTATCTCTCCCTACAATAAAACGCTCTCTCTGAAATAAAACGCTCATGTGACTGTCCGCAAGATGGCTGCCGATTATATAGGGCTGTGACATCACAGGGGTGACTGACTGCTGATAGGCTGCATCCTTCATGTGATTCAGGGTCATCCCGCCTACCTGCCTTCCCAGGATTCCTTGCCCCATGTCCTCACATGTGGATCCGCCATTTTAGATGCCCTGGAGCCTGGACCGCACTAAATGGAGTTTAATGAAGCGATTTGTGCAATCGAATTGCGGTGATATTCGAATTCATTGCTATGCAAATTTTATCCTAAAACTCATAATGAATTCGGGTTCGTCAGATTCAATTCGCTCATCCCTAGTTTTATCTATAAAATATGGGTGGCAGAAAAACAAAAGTGGCCTTAGCTTTATGGACCTAATTCTTGTATTTGCTTTTGCTCTTAGCCACTTCAGCTGTTGACCTACTAGTTTAATGCCTTTTTTTTTCTGTCACCATTTTTAGGCACCTATTTGTTTTTAATTTTATCAGTTTTTATTATGGGAGTCAATGCAGAAATAAGCAGAATAGTGGCTCCATATGGTGTAGTACAGCAGTATTCTAGCCTAAAGACTACGCTTCCATAACATAGTATGGCATCCAATGGAATATAGAATGATGATTAATACGAAATAAATAACCCTGTCCCAATAAAGGTCTGTATTATCACAAAAAGACCTATACATAATAGGTATCACCACGTTCATAGGGGGAGATTTATTAAAACATGTCCAGGGGAAAAGTTGCCCAAAGTTGCAACCAATCAGATTCCCTCTTTCATTTTTAACAAAGCCTCTGAAAAATGAAAGAAGCAATCTGATTGGTTGCTATGGACAACTGGGCAACTTTTCCTTTGGACAGGTGTTGATAAATCTCCCCCCATAATGACTTGTACTATAAAATGATAATGTCATAATGTTATTTAGGATGCTCTGTAATCGCCGTTTAAAAAAAAAAAAAGCACAAGGGCGTTGATCAAAAGGTAGCATGTATCGCAAAAATGGTACCAATACATAGTACAGCTCATCCTGCAAAAAATAATCCTCACACAATGCGGTTGGACAGAAAAAAAAAAGGTCTTCGCTGTCGCAACATCGCAACACTCTTCCTCATGCACCACTTTTTCTCTACACAGGTCTTGAAAAATCTCCCCTAAATCTCCCATATATATATATATATATATATATATATATATAATTCTGTATTAATGTATCAGTAATTTTTACCATTTTTATTTTCAATTTTGGTTTTCTAAGTTTATCATTACTTTCAAGCTTTTTGCCAAATATGAATCAACATTGAAGAGTTAAAAATATTATTACCGTATTTTTCGCCCTATAGGACGCACCGGCGTATAAGACGCACCCAATTTATAGGTGCAAAATCTAAAAAAATAAAGATTTTGAACCCAATAGTGGTCTTCAACCTGCGGACCTCCAGATGTTGCAAAACTACAACTCCCAGCATGCCCGGACAGCCGTTGGCTGTCCGGGCATGCTGGGAGTTGTAGTTTTGCAACATCTGGAGGTCCGCAGATTGAAGACCACTGCATAGGAGGTAATACTCACGTGTCCCCCGCCGCTCCGGACCCGTCACCGCTGCCCTGGATGTCGCTCCATCGCTGTCGCCATGTCCCCGTCGCTCCGGAACGTCTCTGCTGCCGGCCGGGTATCCTCTCTGTCCGTCGCCACCATCACGCACGCCGACGCACGTACGCGACGACGTGATGACGAGGAAGGAGAGCGCCGGCCATACAGGGGATCCCTGAACGGAGAAGACACCGAGGAGGCAGGTAAGGTCCCTCCCGGTGTCCTGTAAGCACTAACCCGGCTATTCACTCGGGCTGTTCGAGACCGCCGCGGTGAAATCGCGGCGGTCCCGAACAGCCCGACTGACCAGCCGGGTTAGTGTCACTTTCCCTTCAGACGCGGCGGTCAGCTTTGATCGCCGCGTCTGAAGGGTTAATACAGGGCATCACCGCGATCCGCCCTGTATTAGCCGCTGGTTCCGCCCGTTGATGGCCGCAGGGACCGCCGCGATAGGGATGTATTCGCCGTATAAGACGCACCGAGACGGAAGAAAAAGTGCGTCTTATACGGCGAAAAATACTGTAGTTAAAAAATAGTTGGCTGAAATGACACGGTTAATAGCGAGGCTAGAAACAAATACTACTTTATACTACACAATTGCTAATTGATGTTTGGCAAAGGAACTGCTGCTCCCATAGAAAGAATGGGCCAAAAAAAAAAAAAAAAAAAGCATTCTCGGCAGCCAAGGAAGCCATTTGTGACATTGAGGAATGTAAATGAAATGTGTTTGTCATTTTATGAGCACTGTCAACGATGGTTGGCTTTGGAAAACACTTTCTTGAAACTTTATTAGCAAATATATAGGATTTCCTCCTGTTCAGATGCCTCATCTGTTTTCAGAGTTGAGACCCAGTGTAATTCTTCATTGGGAACTGCTGGTTCCCCCCAATCCAAGATTGCAACTAAATGTTGGGAGTCCCAGCTCTAGGACACCCCTTGATCGCCTTATGGTTAGAAGACCCTTCTTAGAACATTGTGTTATCTATGGGTCCATAAAGGTGCATGGGTCCATTACTGCAGAGGTCCCCAACCCAGTCCTCAAGGACCACCAATGTCCAACAACAAATTTTTTCCTGTTCTATTCCAATAGAGTAACTAAAAACCCCAGAATGTTGGTGAGCTTGGAGGACTGGGTTGGGGACCTTTGCATTACTTCCTCCTAGCGCCTCCAGTATAATAGAGAAGCAAGTGTAGGATTTCCCAATCAAATTCCATACAAATCTAACAGAAATAAAATATATTTGCATACCCTATTTAATGCCATATATGCACGAACACATTCTCTCCTGTGCACAGAAAGGCATGAGCCCCATAAATTTTAATCACCAGAATTTAGTCAAGAAGTGACTATGTGCAGTCATTTTCCTGTTTTTAAGTCTGAACCAAAACTTTTGCAACAGTTTGAGGCACCCTGCTTGGAAAACATTGTCTTAGGATCAATGTAGAAAACCTTTTAATACCATTGTAAATACTGAGGTGTGTCAGGAATTGTCCAGAGTAGAAGCAAATCCCCATAGCAAACCTCTCCTGCTCTGGAGAGTGTCAGTATAGAGCACTGGGGTCAGACTGGAAAGAACTTCTCTGGGGTATGCAGCAGCGGATGAGTGCTAGAAGGCTTATTACAATAGAAGTCATTTACAAATCTGTGTAACTTTTTGGCAGCAGTTGATTTGAAAACAAAAAAATTTAAATTCTTGAAAAATGGCCTGAACGTTGTCACTAGCTTGCTACGTTCAGGCCATAGACATTAAAGGGGTACTCTGGCCCTAAGACATCTTATCCCCTATTCAAAGGATTGGGGATAAGATGCCTGATCGTGGGGGTCCCGTCACTGGGGCCCGCCGCAAGCTTTCATGCAGCACCCCGCTATCATCAGCCTCCGGAGCGAACATCACGATCACGGGGCCGGAGTAAGCCTATGAGCGTGACGTCACATGGGGGCTGAGCCGTGACGTCAGGATACTCCGGCCCCGTGATCGTGATTCCTCAGACCCGGAGCGATGTTCGCTCTGGAGGCTGATGATAGCGGGGTGCTGCATGAAAGATTGCGGTGGTCCCCAGCCACGGGACCCCCACGATCAGGCATCTTATACCCTA
This sequence comes from Hyla sarda, assembly GCF_029499605.1. Classification (NCBI taxonomy): domain Eukaryota; kingdom Metazoa; phylum Chordata; class Amphibia; order Anura; family Hylidae; genus Hyla; species Hyla sarda. The sequence goes on from NC_079191.1 coordinate 64,669,752, forward strand.
TCTTTGGATAGGGGATAAGATGTCTTAGGGCCTGAGTACCCCTTTAAGGAGGCCCTGTACATGCACAGGTACCTTAGCACATTATTTTGACTTTCTGCTGACTTATCTAGGTTAACATAAGGATTTAGCTTGCTGTGGCACAATCCGTTATCCAGGATAAGAAAAAACACAGATGCTTTCTTCCAAAAACAGCACCGCCCGAGTCCTCAGGTTGTGTGTGGTATTACAGCTCAGTTCAATTGAAGTGAACAAAGCCAATTTGTAATACCACACACAACCTGAGGACAGGGGTGGTGCTGTTTTTGGAAGAAAGCTGCTGTGTTTTTCTAATCCTGGATAACCCCATAGGCTGTGTCCACATGACGTAATTTTGCAGACATTCTGTTCACAGCAAGCAGACTCATCAGTCAAAGCTAGGACCGCTTGGACATGTGTCGGCTCTATAGATGCATTTCTAAGAGGATTTTGCCAAAAGGATTGACAATGTCAAACTTTCTGTGGAGGCCAGAATTTGAATATCCGTGCCAGAAAATCTGCCATGTGCACAGTGCAGTAGAATGCCATTGACAAACAATGGGACTCTGCTGCAACAGAATTTTCGAGCTGAATTTTTCTGCCAGATTAGGCTCTGAAATTCCACCGTGTGAATATGGCCTTAAATGGACATAATCATTAAAACTTATTTTTGCTATTGCACTCCTTATGGTAAAAAAAAATCTTTCTAATGTACTTTCTTTAAAAAAAAAAAGTTACGTTTAAAAAAAAGCTGCCACTAAGTGTCTCCCTACTTGTCCAGAGCACATTCCCCCCCCCCCCCCCTCCCATCTTTTGCACAGACTTTGGACTCCTGCTGGCCTGGCAGAAGTCCAAAATCAGGAAATGCAATCTGGAGTGCTGAGGGGTGTGTGTGCAGCCTTAGCCAATCTTAGCTCATCTCACACATTGAACTGCTCTGGGCTGTGTGTAGCAGAGTGAGGGAGAAACTTCTCCCCTTTATAGCTTCAGATGATATCATGCCTGCTGGGGAACGCCCCTTCCCTCTCTGTGAATCTGACTGAGACTGAGCAGAAAATCCAGAGCAATATCATAATAAAAACAAAGACAGGGGGTGGTTTATCATGATGGGGGCAGTGACCTGGGAGGGTTATAAGATTTAACAAGATCATGAGAGGTACTCTTTAAAGATGCCATAAAGTTCCATATACAGGGGACATTACTGCTGTTTTAACTGAGGAGCCCCATGTGCTTATTAGACGGTGGCGCTGCAGACCACTGGTGACAGTACAATAATCTAACAGTATTTAGACTGTCTGTGAACACAGAACCTAATACAAAACACATTGAGGCCTGTGATTTTAATCAGTGTTACTCACTTGTTAATTTTCATTTTAAACACAATAAAAGTTAAGTTTTAGGGGTGGGAATTAAACAAGGGTATTAGGGACCCTGGTGTTACCGGGTCATAGGAATTAAGTCCTTCTTCTGATAATATTTATTGAAATAATGCCAACATGTATGCAAACACGGCACTGAACCCAGGAAAACCTGGGGTGACTATTGTGGATTTCCATGCTTCTATGTGGTTGGCATGTATTCATAAATTATTTTTTTATATATTTATGATGATGATTTTTATTATGCACTGTTTTACATTTACCATTATGTATTTTAGATTGGACCTTTTTACAATTCTTTTTTTCCTGGTGGAATTTTTTTGTCCCTCCTTTGCTTTACTTTCATGCACAAATCCCTCTGCTAAATCTCTTCCCATAATGCCAGTTTAGATGCTTTTATCTATTTTATATATTCTATGCACCTTTGCCAGAGGCTCCTGAGTTTCTGTTGATGCCGATGGAATGTGATTGTATCTATAATCCTACTCCTTACACACGGATGCGGGAAATGTGATGAATATGCGTCGCTAGGTACAACATCCCAATAGGTTGGTCATGGAGAAAATGCAATTCTGTGAGTTTATATGTCCCATGGGCCTCATACATAATCATTTATGGATTTCAAATGTAAGAGGGATTACTACTTAGAATACCAAGATAGAATAGAGGACTAGGTAAGTTTATTTTAAAGTTGTCCAGGGCTATAACATTGATGGTCTGTTCTTGGGGTCCTCTGCCGATCAGCATAGTGAAGGGCACAAGTTGCATAATCCATCGTGTCTGTTATCATCACTTCTTTGTACTGATCAATGGGGGTCCCGGAGGTCGGCTCCACACCATTCAAATACCAATGGTCTATCCTAAAAATAGACCATCAATGTTATAATCCAGGGCCACCTCTTTAAATGTTATAAAAATAGTACAAAGGGGCCGTGTTGTCATGTGCAGTGCCCATATGGTCAACCAATGGAAGTCAAAGGGGCACTGCCTCCTAGAGGACTCTGCAGCTCCTTGGTTCTAGCACTTGGAGGAAACTGCTCATAAGAATGTGTCTGGGTAAAGAATTCCCACGCATATCATTGCCTGGGGGCAACTTCCTCAGGGGCATTTGTTGGGCACTTAAGAGCTTTATGTATGTGAACCACGTATATATAAAATAAATACCCTACTAGATAATATAGGATCTCAATATAAAGTTTTTATATAGTAAATTGGGATTGGATTTCACATGTGCTTGATGGTCTACTATGAAGATAAAGCAGTAGAAGAAGAACCTTTAAGATTTTAACAAGGCTAGGCTTTCGGTAACGTTTTGGGATAAAAGATTGGCCCACTATGGGGGGGGGGGGGGGGGGGGTTATTCTGCTCCTAAAGAACATCCCATAGTTTTGTTTCAAAAAGAAAAAAAACATATTCATTTGGAAGCTGATTTAAAGGGCCCTATTACATAGGCCGAGCCTATCTGTAAATGATCGCTGATCTCATAGATCAGGACTCTTTGACAGAACTTATCCTATTACATGACTTCAGCGGGAAAGGCTGGATCATTTATGTGGACATCTTTTGCAATAAGGGAGACATGCGGCTGATAATCTTTCAACATGCAAAATGACTCAATCACCTGACGAATGAGCGTTACAATAATTCCGCAAGTAATGCCATACTCGCCAAAAAGGCTGCCGCCAAACGTTAGCTGGGAGTTAATATGAAAACATGAAGCATCGGACCAACGCGGAGGGGTTTTCACCCTAGTAGATTTTTAGGCTAAGTAAGTTTTTTAAAACCGCAGTGTGTTCTCCATATGGCAGCCGGTACTAATACACACTATTTTTGGAAACAATGCCACTAAATCTTGGAAGGGAACAATGAAAGGGAAGGGAACAATGAAAAGGCCCAAAAGATTCCAAACAAAAGTTGTGTTTGTGCAATATTTGTCTGTTCTGCCAACAGTTAGCCAGTGTTCTGGGGTTATATGGTCCTAAAAAGGCTAGGTTTCCACACCGGTTTGTATCTGGCATTTTTTGGAATACTGTTACTAAGGTTTTTGAGCCAAAATCAAAAGTGGATCCAGTAGGAGAAGTATAAGTTCTTCCTTTATATTTCCCATTCCTTTTGAATACACCTCTGGCTTTGGCTCAAAAATTGCAATAACAGTTTTCAAAACAATGTCAGAAAAAACTTGTGTGAAAACCTACCCCAAGGCTTGTCCCCACAAAAACATTTTAATGAAATTCAAATTTGAGTAGATCTCAACTTCCATCAACCTCGACTTCACTGTTATCTAAATCCTAGACCTTATCTTGTTTTCTCATGTTCCCAGATCTGATAATCTTGTTATCTCAAGTTCCTTTCCTGGGCCCCTGGTGTAAAGCATAGTGCTAATTCCAGGCAAGGGCCCCACATTTACATAACTAATTACCCTGTGTATAAATCACTGATTATAGGAGTGCTAAGCCCCATACCTGCTTCATTCCCATTTCGATATGCAGAGATCAAAGGGCAACAAATGTAAACTGTAGGCCTTATTACCATGTGTGAGGGACTACTGTCCATTTGTGGCATTTACCAGGAGTTAGGGTGGCATTTACTATGTAGATCAACAAGGCATCAGTTTTAATGGGAAATCTGATGAAGTTTTAATTTCCGCTTCAAGAATTGACATGCCAGTTGTTCATAATGATTCTGTGTCCCTGCGCTTTGAATTTCTGCTCCAAATCTGCTTTGACAAGGATTTTTCCTCATCAGTTCCTCAGGAAATCTGAACATGCCCTTAAAGTGAGTGCTGTGAAACACCACAGTTCCAGTCTTAGGGTACGTTCACACGTGCGAATTTACAGCGTATTTTACGCTGCAGATCTGCAGCTGAAGGACCTCTGTATGGTGCCCTTAAATGTGCCTGCAGACACACTGCAATGTGCGAGTCGCCGCGCATGCGCGTTGTACTCGTACACATCTCAGCCGCTTCCCCTGCTCAATGAGCTAGGCCTATAGCTGCTGCGATGTGCGAGTATACTGCGCATGCGCGTGGCGACTCGCACATCGCAGTGTGTCTGCTCCTAGTGGCGTATTGCCGTTCCGAGCAGACACATATAAAGACAGCATATAGGAGGTCCTTCAGCGCCGGATCCGCAGCAAAATGCGCTGCGAAAATCCGCACTTGTGAACGTACCCTTACGGTCTATCCACACGGCAGGATTTCCGCTTGTGGAGTTCCGCCTCAAATTAAATCCTATAGACTTCTATTTGATTCCGCACTCCCATTCCCACTTCTGAATTTCCGCTTGCGGAATTCCGCAAGCGGAAATTCAGAAGTGGGAGTGGGAGTGCAGAATCGCATAGAAGTCTATGGGCTTTTAATTTGTGGCAGAATTCTGCAAGCGGAAGTTCTGCTGTGTGAATAGATCCTTACGGATACCCAGTGGTGGCAATGGTTATTAGGCTGAGCAGCAAACCACCAGTGTGTGCCAACCTGAGACTGGTATTAGGGGTGGTCACAGACAATGAATACAAAAAAAAAAAAAAAATGTAAAAATGCCACAGTGTCCCCCAAAAGATTTAGATCACTCAATGGTATTGGCATTACATCTAACAAGTATGTCAGGAAGTGCTTCCACCGTCACATGTACATCTAATATGCTCAAAGACTTCTTTTATCAGATGTATGCCAAGGTCCACAAAACACGTCTTTGGTGCACATTTTGCAACCATAACAAATATACCTGCTGAACATGGTGTGACCATAGCTTCTCAGAGTGGCTCCTCAAAGGCTTTAGATGGAGACGTTGTGATCAGAGGCATAGCTTGTAGCTTTTGGGCCCCGATGCAAAATCTGAAACAGGGCCCCATATGGTAAATATAACACTGGTCTCTTATGGAGCAGATGTGCTTTGGGGCCCCGTTAGGCACCAGGGCCCAGTGCGACTGCTACCTCTATAGCTAAGCCCCTGGTTGTGGTAACCGTAGATTTTAGGCTTTATCCATGAAAACTAGTGTGATATTTTTTCCCCAAACCTTTTCTAGAGTCACTAAATGGACCATGAACCCCCTGCTGTAAAGAATACAAAATGGCCTTATATTATGCATCAGAGGGGTACAGAAGCCTGACCTCAGGGGCTACAAAAGGTTTTAGTCATTCCCAGGGCCTGATGGATAAGAAGGCTTGACATGGCCTTCACTTCATTCACTTTGTCAGTGCTTTGTAGCCAAGCGTGGTTGTCTGTCAGTCTCACAGCAGTGAATTGAGCAGTAGCCAAACCAGAAAAAACTGCTGCTTCATTCACAAGGGGAGTTGGAGACCTTCTCCGAATAGTCTAACCCTTAGTGATCACACATTTAAAGGCAATAAATGCTGTTGGTGGTGCAAACCCTTTAAAGGGGTTCCCCCACCAGTATATAACATACTAGTACAATCTCAAGAATGGGGATCTTTATCCCCTATCAGAACAGAGTGGTGACTACACTATTGGTCAATTTTTTTTTGTGTTAATTCCTTTTTGTGTTATTATAGCCATACCATATTATATGCCAAACATATACACAAAATATGGTGTCAACAAAGCCATATTCTCCATATTATTTTCTGAACATACACACCAAATATTGTGTGGTGAACCAGGAGAATAATGATGACTGGGGTGTTGCAGTTGTAGTGTAGGGTCTGGTGGTATTAACCCTTGAATGCCGTGACGCCAGGGTGCGTTTTCCTCAATAGTAATGTTCCTACCGCCAACCATCCCACGAACAGCAGGGAGAAATAATGGAATGTCCACAGCAGATTTCAGGAATAAACTGAAGAAACGTTACTTTCGGAATTTATGAAACAGTCTTTAACATAACAGTCTCTTAAAAATGAGCCGGGATACAGGTTCCTCACAGGTTTGCCAGGACTTGGAAGCAATGAGCTTTTAATCAGACCACTGTGCTCCTAATTTAGAAGATTTGAACTGATTTCAGTAGTCACACAGGATTTGATAGATTGAGCTTTGTAGCTCACGGTTTAGTGGCTGCAGGTTCTTAGGCTTTGGGCCTAGATGAATTGAGATTTCTGCTGAGATGATTGTGGTTCCCTGATAATCCGGAACTAAGAGAGAGAATTTATTGGCTGCACAAAGGACTGGACAAAAGCTCATTGGCTGGCGAACCTGTAAGTCCTGACCCAGTGTACTCTGGGTACATCACATGACCTCCAAAGGTCCTTAAGCATTTTATACGTTACAACTGTGTATCACGTGACCACTAAGGTCCTATAGATATATTTCCTATACATTAAATGAATATACACACACCTAACTTAAGAAGACTAGGGGTAAGCCCTGCAGGAGAGCCCTATAGACCATGGAGGGACTCTAGCTGCGGGGACCTCAGACAAGGGACAGGACCAGGTCCTGTACCAGGACACCAGCATTAGCATAGCAATAATCTCCATATAATATGCCGAACATACACACCAAACATGGTATGAACATAGTCATACTCTCTGTATTATATGTTGAGAATACACACCAAATGTGTCAGCATTGCCATACTCTCCATATTATATGCCGAACATACACGTTAAACCAGGGGTCAGCAACCCGCGGCTCTTTTACTCCTTTGCCGCTGCTCCGTGAGACTGTCCCAGTCACCCTTATTCCGGGACAATGCAGTGTCCTGGAATGATCTTAGCCCGTGAGCCGCCATCAAGGAGCGGAGTCCCTTCTTCTGGGGCCGCGCGGATCCTCACTGTCATGTGCCAATGTAACGTCACATGACAGTGACATCGCCGCCCTGCGCCTCAGTCCAGGAGCGCCGCCGGAAGAGGAAGACGCCACGCGAGGAGCTGGTGAGTATGTAAAGTACATTACTCACTTGACAGCGGGGCGTGAACCCCTCACCCCGCGGCAGCGTTAATGCTGAGGGGTTAACGCTAAGGGTGAGGGGTGAGGGGTTAACGCTATGAGGCCCCATGGCAGCGGCAGCATTATCGCTGCCGCGGGGTGAGAGGTTAACGCTGCCGCTGCCATGGGGTGAGGAGTAACTTAACCCCTCACCCCATGGCAGCGGCAGCGTTTCCGCTGCCGCGGGGTGGGAGGTTAACGCTATTGCTGCCATGGGTCGAGGGGTAACTTAACCCCTCACCCCATGGCAGCGGCAGCGTTATCACTGCCGCGGGGTGAGAGGTTAACGCTACCGCTGCCATGGGGTGAGGGGTTAAGTTACCCCTCACCCCATGGCAGCGGTAGTGTTAACCCCTCACCCCGCGGCAGCATTAACCCCCTCTCCCCAGTGCATTAACCCCCCTCTCCCCGGTCCACCCTAGGCCTGGGCCCCAAAAAAGCCCACCCCAGGCCTGGGCCCCAAAAAAGCCCACCCCAGGCCTGGGCCCGAAAAAAGCCCACCCCAGGCCTGGGCCCGAAAAAAGCCCACCCCAGGCCTGGGCCCGAAAAAAGCCCACCCCAGGCCTGGGCCCGAAAAAAGCCCACCCCAGGTCTGGGCCCGAAAAAGCCCACCCCAGGCCTGGGCCCAAAAAAAGCCCACCCCAGGCCTGGGCCCGAAAAAAGCCCACCCCAGGCCTGGGCCCGAAAAAAGCCCACCCCAGGCTTGGGCCCAAAAAAAGCCCACCCCAGGCCTGGGCCCAAAAAAAGCCCACCCCAGCAAAAATATATTTTACATTGTTAAGTGAAAGTCCTTTTTTTCTTCAGATTGACAGCTGACTGCACGATCCTGTATATATAGCATTAAGGTAAGAAACAATATATGCAGTGTTATATTTGTTTTAAATGTCGCAATGGTTTTTTCTTTCCTTCGGAAAAGGGTCCAAACGGCTCTTTTTGTCTTAAAGGTTGCAGACCCCTGCATTAAACAGTCATCTAAATTAATCTTTACAGTTTTTTTGTGTGTTTTTGGATGTTTTTGTAGATATTTATGTTCATTTAGCAACATTTAATTGTAATCTTTTAATGTTAATAAATGCTAAATGAAAAGGTGACATAAATATCTAGTAAAATGCAGCAATATTATCTCTGCAATTACATCCATAAAGAGGAGTTATAATAGACAAGAGTCCCATAAAAACAACCAGCGCAGGATACGAGCCTCTATTGGGAGGTGGTAAAGTAGTAATAATATTTAATGATCCATGTTCTTCATTTCAGGGTTTTGTTTAATCTCTTTTTGACTCATATAAGAATTCATTTAGAATTTGCATTTAATCTTTTAATATGTTCATTTACATCCCTAAGATCTATCCAGCCATCCTTCTCCCTTGTCCTCCTCAGTCTTGTTTATTGAAGGACAGTTTAGCTGAGGGCTGATAATTCTCCTTGAGAGTAAAGTCACACTTCAGGAGTTCATTTTCCATGTTAACACTTTGCTGTCTCCTTTGAACTGCCCCATTTAGACGCCCACCTCAGATTTGGCAGGTCCATATAAAAAGGGTTTCCCACCTAGGAAGAAGTTAGTCACAACAGCAACACCACCACAAGGAGTAGCTGGCTGTCATCTGCCACTGTCCAGAACAGAGACCACCATTCTCCAGCTTCTCATGGAGACAATCTACCAACCTATTATAAAGATGGAAGAGGATTATGCCCTATGTTCGGATTCTGACCCTGAATCTACTTACATCCCCACATCTTGGGACTGGAAACAAAACACTGGGAACTATTCTCTAAGTCAAACGCCGTCTCCTCAGAGCTTATCTCCTACAGCCTCCTATGAGTCTCCATTCTCTGGTTCTTCACATCCACCAAGCCTGGAAGAGATTCCTTACAGTGACGACATGGTGACCTTCAGGTTATTGCAATATCCTACTGACTGTCGGGGCGATATGGAAGAGAACAAAGGTGTACAAAGCAACAAACATGGACAACACCATCTCAAAGCTTCTATGAATACTCAACGGAGGCGAAAGGCCAGCGAGAGGGAGAAGATGAGGATGAGGGCCATAGCAGAAGCCCTCCATACCCTGAGGCGGAATTTACCCCCAGTCTACAGCCAAGGTAGACAACCTCTTACTAAGATCCAGACATTAAAGTACACCATTTCCTACATTGAGGAGCTTACCAACCTTCTCAACAACACAAAAGGAACATAACCGCATTAAGATCAGCTTGACCCACCAGTGATGGACACCTCTGGATGCTTGTAATACCAAGCGATGAATGACTAGTATGAGTATGGACTAGTATGGACTTCTGGTTACTTGGACTTGGGACAGTCTTTGATCGAAAAAAGGCTTTAGCAATGAGGACAATGCCTCTATGTGTCTTTGGCAACCTATGCCAGTTTTTACACCGTTACGGATGCAGGTCAATGGCTTGTTTAAAGAACTGGAACATCTGGATTTTTTCCTCCCTAATTCTGTCACATATTCTCTAAATTTGAAAGTTTTTGAATAACGGACTTGTTAAGGACAAGATGAAAGTCTTATTCCCATATGTATATGCTAGTTGACTGTTTCTTATAGTGCTGTATTGTTTTGTATATAAGGTGTGAGCATGAACAGCACAAAGTTGTACAATTTTCTAAATGTATTTATATCCTTTTGCGGATCATGATGTTTCATTGTTAATAAAACATGTATAAGCATAAGTGCTATCTCCACATTGTTTTCTATTCTTAGAGTTACATTTTCCAATTTTTTGTTAATTTGTTAAGTTATCGTAATATTATATGACGTGATTATATGGGTCTGTTCACACATTTGGCTTATTAGATGCAGTTTTTGAATCCCAAACCAGGAGTACATTTTCATTATACCTTTTCCTCCATTTATGATCTGTGCTTTGGTTTGATAAACTGCATTAAAAAAAACCTTGAACGTGAGAACAAACCCTTAGGGCCCATTCACACGACGGAATCTCTGCCTGGAAATATTCCGGGTGAAGATTCCATCTGTTGCAGGTGCTGGCACTAGAACTGCTTGGAAATGCGCAGTTTCAATAGACAGCATTGCATTTCCAATTGCATTCTGCCAAAAGAAAAAACATTTCTGCTGCGGAAATCCCATAGTATGACTGGTGCGGCAGAATCCCACTGAAAGCATGGAAGGTTGCTGCACCCTATTTTCTGTAGTACACTCCAGAGCAGAGTTACGCCCAGAAGATATGTAGTGGGCATGGGCCCTAAAAGGGGTTATGTCAGATTAGAAAAGCATAGCTGCATTCTTCCAAAAACAGTGCCACCCTTGTCCCTCTGATTCTGTGTGGTGTTACAACTTTATTCTATTTACTTCAATGGTATTGAGTTGCAATACCACACACAACCTGAGAACAAGAGTGGCACTGTTCCTGGAAGAAAGCAGCTATGTTTTTTTAAAATCCAGAATAACCTCTTTAAGTTAGGCCTAAATCAGATGGGTGCATTGTACCTGTTTTTAATTATCTGTATACCTGATGGAGCAATCAGGCCAGAGTTAAACCGTGTTTCCCAACCAAGGCACCTCCAGCTGTTGCCAAACTACAACTCCCAGCTTTTGGCTGTCCTGGAATGCTGGGCATTGTAGTTTTGCAACAGCTAGAGCAGTGGTTCTTAAACTGGGTTTAAGTGAGTCAGTCCCGGGGGTTCGACGGGGGAGGTCGCAACAGGACAGGCAATCCAAGCAATTGCTTGGGGCCCCGAGCAGAGCCGGTGTTTGCCCGTCCTGTAGCGACGGGGCAATTCCGCCCATAACTATTAACTCCCTGCAGCCCCGCGTTAAGTTAAAAAGTGTAGGGCCGCCGGGACATAGCGGACGTCACTGATGTCCTGTGCGTGCACCCATGGAAAAGAAGGCGCCAAGGACAGAGAAGGAGGAAGACGCGCTGGCCAGCTTGGTAAGTGACCAGCGGCACATCATCTTCGGTGCTCCGACCACCGGTCCCGAGACCTACTGCTATAGCCGGAGCAGTGGTCGGAGCACTGAAGTGAGCAGTACACAGGCATACAGTCTCCAGCAATACACTGTATGTGGCTGGAGGCTGTATGTCTGTGGGGGAACACTGCCTACATCAGTGGTCTTCAACCTGTGGACCTCCAGATGTTGCAAAACTACAACTCCCAGCATGCCCGGACAGCCGTTGGCTGTCCGGACATGCTGGGAGCTGTAGTTTTGCAACATCTGGAGGTCCGCAGGTTGAAGACCACTGGCCTACATAATGTGGGGGAACACTGCCTGTCTAATGTGGGGGAACACTGCCTGCCTAATGTGGGGGAACTCTGTCTGCCTAATGTGGGGGAACACTGCCAGCCTAATGTGGGGGAACACTGCCTGCCTAATGTAGGGGAACACTGCCAGCCTAATGTGGGGGGAACACTGCCTGCCTAATATGGGGGAACACTGCCTGCCTAATATGGGGGAACACTGCCTGCCTAATGACATGAGAGTGGCACTTGCCAAGGTAAAGCCGCGCATTTCTGAACTGGTCTCTGAAAGACAACAGCAGAAGTCACACTGATTTGCAGTAAATATTCATTATGTTTTTGTATGAAAATCATGTTTTCATGGTTTTGTTCTTTGTTCTTAATGGTTTTGTTCATTTTGTTCACCTATGTATAAATATATACTTAAATATATACCTTCTATGTTTTGAATTTGAAAAAATCATATTTAATTTTTCCAATTAAGAGGGGTTCGTTGAATGCGCATATGAAACTGGTGGGGTTCAGTATCTCCAACAAGGTTAAGAACCACTGAGCTAGAGGCACCCAGGTCGAGAAATACTGTCTTAGGGTCAGTCTGACCTGGGATAGGATGGAATTAAGGGCAGCATGTAATGACCTGATGTGCTGGCAAGATGCAGCACTAAAGAGGGGTCCCCATTTATTATGATGCACCCTATCTATTATGTGAGACCATGCATGTATCTACACTATCTACATTATTGTCTAAGCATAAGTCACATCTACAGTATGTTGTCCATTCCAAATGTTAAGTTCTGGTATAGGAGCAGAAAAAGTAAAATGATAGATCTATTGGACACCAATGGCTCCTTATGGACTCAACTGGCTTATATTGGTTTTGACAGAAAGAATGTCCCTGCATTCTGTGCTATTTTTCCTGTCCAATATGACAGGATTGGAGGATCTGAACAAGGGCTTATTTTTTCTTTATCCCTCTATCCTGTGAATAGTGGGTGAGCTGTGTTCCCAGGAGTACCCCTTTAATAACATTCTGACTACAGTACGTTCCTCTGGGATAAACCCAGTTATGATTCTCAACCTATAGTATCTCTCCAGCAACTGTACTACATTAGTATTTAGGTCTGAAGATAGGTGTGTGAACAAGAAAGTCTTCTCTAGTAAGAAAAAAACAAAAACCTGGTTCACGGTGCCCAACTTCTGGTTCACGGTACCGCAAATCTCTTGAGTTCACACATGGTAGTTCTGTTGGTATTTTCATCAGTATTTTTAGCATAACCAGAATGACACAGAAAAAACTGTAATGAAAAGATTTGCAACGTGTTTGGACACACACCTAGTTTTGGCTAAAAATACTAACTGTTACGCCGAGCGCTCCGGGTCCCCGCTCCTCCCCGAAGCGCTCGCAGCGTTCTCTTATTCACAGTGCCCCGGTCAGACCTGCTGACCGGGTGCGCTGCGATATTGCTCCCAGCCGGGATGCGATTCGCGATGCGGGATGCGCCCGCTCGCGATGAGCATCTCGGCTCCCGTACCTGACCCGTTCCCCGTCTGTGTTGTCCCGGCGCGCGCGGCCCGCACCTTAGGGCGCGCGCGCGCCGGGTCTCTGCGATTTAAAGGGCCACTGCGCCACTGATTGGCGCAGCAGGCCTAATCAGTATCTTCACCTGTGCACTCCCTACTTATACCTCACTTCCCCTGCACTCCCGCGCTGGATCTTGTTGCCCTTGTGCCAGTGAAAGCCTTTCCTTGAGTGTTCCTAGCCTGTGTTCCAGACCTCCTGCCGTTGCCCCTGACTACGATCCTTGCTGCCTGCCCTGACCTTCTGCTACGTCCGACCTTGCTCTTGCCTTATCCCTTGTACCATGCCTATCTCAGCAGTCAGAGAGGTTGAGCCGTTGCCGGTGGATACGACCTGGTTGCTACCGCCGCTGCAAGACCATCCCGCTTTGCGGCGGGCTCTGGTGAAAACCAGTAGCAACTTAGAATCGGTCCACCGACACGGTCCACGCCAATCCCTCTCTGGCACAGAGGATCCACCTCCAGCCAGCCGAATCGTGACACTAACTAAAATAGTACAATGGACTGGCACAGCACGATCCTGAACCTCGCACAGTTCTGCCAAAAATCACCAAAGAACATTAAAGGGGTTGGATCTATGACGATTTAGGTTCAGTTCAGTGGAATTTTGGGGAGGGGGTGATTTTGGTGCACTAATACTTTTGACTTTAAAGAGTACTTTAAAGAGTCAATGCATAAACTTTTCTAAACTAACTCAGGCTATGTTTCCTCACTACTCCTAACAACCCCTCTGCCCTTAAAAAATGTTTAAAGGAGCACTCTGGTGCAGACTACTCCTGCTCTGTCCTGCCCGGGCTGCAAAAAAAAATGAAAATAAACCATCACTCACCTTCCTAGGTTCCCGCGGAGCACGACTACAGCTGATCGGTCCTCCGGTCCATCTTCTTGATACTTCAGTGTGAACGAAGCATCACATGGCGCTCAGCCTATTATGGGCCGAGGCAGAACATCGCGGCAGCCGGCCATAGGCTGAGAGTGACGCTTCGTTCACACGGAAGTATGAAGAAGATGGACCAGAGGACCGACCAGCTGTAGTTGTGCTCCGCGGGAACCCAGGAAGGTGAGTGATGGTTTATTTTCATTTTTTTTTGCAGCCCGGTCAGGACGGAGCAGGAGTAGTCTGCACCAGAGTACTCCTTTAAGAACTTTAAAAAGCTATGTATCTTACCTCTCTTCTTGCTCACATAGTGTCAGCTGCCAGCAGGAGGATGTGGGCATGCCCCAGCAGGCACTACGTCACTGAAGCCTGCTGGGGGGACCGCTTCCGCCCTTACTTCACGCTCACTTCACTTTTCCTCTGTGTACAGAGCCCTGCTTGTCCTCAGTGCACAGAGCCCTGCCTGTCATCAGTGTACAGAGCCCTGCTTGTCCTCAGTGTACAGAGCCCTGCTTGTCATCAGTGTACAGAGCCCTGCTTGTCCTCAGTGCACAGAGCGAGTGTACAGAACCCATCTTGTCCTCACTTTGCGCTCACTTCGCTTGTCCTCAGTGCACAGAGCTTTGCTTGTCCTCACTGCACAGAGCACTGCTTGTCAGTGCACAGAGCTCCGCTTGTCCTCAGTGTACAGAGCCCCGTTTGTCCTCAGTGCACAGAGCGAGTGTACAGAACCCATCTTGTCCTCACTTTGTGCTCACTTCGCTTGTCCTCAGTGTACAGAGCCCTGCTTGTGCTCAGTGCACAGAGCCCTGCTTGTCCTCAGTGTACAGAGTGCTGCTTGTCCTCAGTGTACAGAGTGCTGCTTGTCCTCAGTGTACAGAGCGCTGCTTGTCCTCAGTGCACAGAGCCCTGCTTTTCCTCACTGTACAGAGCGCCGCTTGTCCTCACTGCACAGAGCGCCGCTTGTCCTCAGTGCACAGAGTTCTGCTTGTCCTCACTGCAGAGAGCACCGCTTGTCAGTGCACAGAGCTCCGCTTGTCCTCAGTGTACAGAACCCATCTTGTCCTCACTGCACAGAGAGCCGCTTGTCCTCACTGCACAGAGCCCTGCTTGTCCTCAGTGTACAGAGCCCTGCTTGTTCTCAGTGTACAGAACCAATCTTGTCCTCACTGCACAGAGTGCCAATTGTCAGTGTACATAGTCCCGCTTGTCCTCAGTGCACAGAGCCCTGCTTGTCCTCAGTGTACAGAGCCCTGCTTGTCCTCAGTGTACAGAGTGTTGTGAGTCCGAAATCAATGAAAACGCTTGCGGCCAGGGACTCCTAGGGAGACCCCTAGTGGCCACATTTTCAAACTGAAAAAAGACATAAAATGAAGCATTTTTTTTTTTTATAAAATCCAATTAGAAAGTAGTTTAATATTGAATAAACTTTGACATTTCAAAATTATTTTGATGAAAGGTACTCTTTAACCAACAATGATGCCAGTCCCGAGGTCAAACTAACCTGCCCCCCTAATCCCAATTAAAAGAAGCAAACCCCCTCCCAATCCACATGTTAAGTGGCGGGGTGAACTGATTCAGGGCCCCCGGACCAAAAAAAGCAAGCTCCCCCTGCCATGCTCCGCCACTGGTCACACTTCTGCCCCTATTCCACCCAAATCCCTCCAGCACCCTACGCACAAAATAAACAACATTTTATATATAAGAAACACTTTAACGTAGGTAAAATTATTTTATATGACCAATAATACCAGTATACAAGAAGTAAATATATACCACCACACAATAACTGGATAATACCGCACTAAATAAAACCCCTATACACAGACCAGTATACTATACAATATCTGTATACTATATAAGTGATTATATACAGGACCATATGGCAGTAGATATCAGCTGTACACAGGATGTGTATACCATATAAGGGATTACAGTTACATTTTGGGACTCACAATTACGTCTTTTCTGATCAGCGGCGTCCTCTTTCCTTTTCTTCTCCGTCGCGATCAGACCGCCATGTCGATCTCATCTGCAGGACAAACATGTTAGACTTTGCATTTTTTTTTGTGCCCTCCCATCTATAGGCCCACAAACTGTAATAATGCCTTCCTTGGTGTCCTATGCAGTAAAAGGGCAGGTAGGTTGGTAGCCAGGTAAATAGGTAACTTGGGAGGTAGATCAGAAATCCAGATATGTAGGTGGGTGACTAGCTAGGTACTTTGACAGCCATGTATGAAGGCCAGGTATGTACATAGGTCGCCAGGTATGTAGGTAGGTAGCAAGATATGTATGTATGTAGTTAGGCAGTCAGGTATGTAGGTGGTTAGATAGCCAGGTATGTAGGTAAGTAGTTAGGCATCTAGATATTAAGTAAGGTAGCCAGATAGTTAGTCAAGTATGTAGCCAGCACCCCCCTCCACCCAGTGGCAGATCCAGAGTCTAGTCTCGGGAGGGGCACTATCAGAGTATTTTGTGTTAGCGGACAGAAAAAAAGGGGTTACTTACGTAAGTTACTGGTAGGTAATGTCCCCAGGAAGTAGTGTCCCCTAGTAGATCATGCCCCCAGGTAGTTAATGTCCCTCAGGTAGGTAGTTATGCCCCCTGTGGGTAAATCCCCCAGATAGCTGCCCCCGTATGAAAACACTCTATGTAGGTAGTAGGTAGCCCTCCTATTAGTTTGATAGTTTGTCCCCATTTTAGCTAGACAGGAACACAGTAAATAGTTCCCTCACATTAGGTGTAGGCAGCGGGGTCCCCCACAGTAGGTGTAGGCAGCGGGGCCATCCCACAATAGGTGTGGGCAGCGGGGTCCCCCCACAGTAGGTGTAGGCAGAGGGGTCCCCCCACAGTAGGTGTAGGCAGCGGGGTCCACCCACAGTAGGTGTGGGCAGCGGGGTCCCCCCACAGTAGGTGTAGGCAGCGGGGTCCCCCTAAGGGGGAGATTAATCAAAACCTGTCCAGAGGAATAGTTGCTTATAGCAACCAATCAGATCACTTCTTTCATTTTTAACAAGGCCTCTGAAAAATAAAGAAGCAATCTGATTGGTTGCTATGGGCAACTGGGCAACTTTTCCTCTGGACAGGTTTTGATAAATCTCCCCCTATGTGTATACATCTCCCTGGTCATTCTACTGATCGGCCTGGTTCTGTGCCACAGACCATGACCAATCAAAAGTGTTGACCCTTTGTGTGTTGGCCAGCATGTTGACATGTTACTATTTTTATCTTTGGCGCAATTTGGGGCACTATTACAGTTTGTCTATCTATCTATCTACTTGAGGAAGAGTCAATGGCACTCCAATCATAGAACAAAGTGGTCTTTATTCACTCCCAAGTGAAGCTTCACTTGGAAGTGAATAAAGACCACTTTGTTTCACTGATTGGAGTGTCACTGACTCTTCCTCAAGTATATTCTTTGGATCCCTGACCTGGATCAACAGCGGTTGGGCACCCGTTCACCTTCTTTGGAGTGCTAACATCTCTGCTACTATCTATCTATCTATTAGGATGACTCGCTCTTGCAGACAGGTGCGGTTGCAGTATAGAGGCAAGGAAACAGTACTTTTCAAATCAAAGTTCAGTGTTTTATTCACACTTGGCAAACAGCAAACAGTCTTAAATGCAGAACAAAGGAAAAAGTAACAAAAGGTGTTTGTTCACAGCCGAGTCCATGCCATGCGGCATCAAGCAAGTCTTTTCCAAGTCCCCAAGCAGTCTGCTCACCAGCTTTCACACTATCAAGGAAGATCTTTACACTCAGCTCTCTTTGGCAGTGTGAGCTGCAACATGCATAACTCCCTTCAGCTGGTGAGGCAGCCTAGCTGTAAGACCAACAAAAGATTGCCTGGATTGTGGGGAATGGCCCCCACCCTACACTTGACCATTCCCAGTATAAGCAATCCCGGATTGGCCTTCCAGCCATACTACAGCCACAGAGCCAGCCTGCATCGCAGCACCGACACTGAATAAATATCGGCTCTTACTTCACCAAGGCCATATCGGCAATCAACCACCATGACCTTCACCTTCTCACATACCCTCCCCCCCTTTGTTCAAGCCTGAGTAGTTGAACACTTGTGCAACAGTGGACTCGTGACAGGGCATCAGCGTTGCCTAGCAAAAGACCCGTCCTGTGTTAAACCATAAACTTGAAATTCTGTAATGACAGAAACCACCTGGTGACCATGGCATTTTTGTCCTGCGCTTGGCACATCCACTTAATGGGGGGGGGGAATGATTCTCATATAGTAACCTACCATTCCTAGAAATTACTTCACCTGTCGGGTAGTGACAGGTCGGGGGCCAATTCCGGATGGCCCTATTTTGTTTACCTGGGGTTTGACAACTCCACGCCCCAAGTATTTGGTCTCTTCCAACCCTATGGCCCATTTTTTAGGGTTAGCAGTTAACCCGGCCTTCCTAAGGGAGTCTACCACTGCAGCAAAAGATCCCAATTTTTTCCATCTCTAGCCACCACCCGCTTTGACATATTTTTTAATGTTTGGTTAAACCTTTCTACCAGGCCGTCCATCTGCGGGTGGTACACAGCGGTCCATTTCTGTTTTACCAGCAGTAACTTACTGAGCTCTTTTATTACCTTTGACATAAACGGGGTGCCCTGGTCAGCCAATACCTCTTTAGGTAAGCCCACTTGGGAAAACATCTCCATTAGCACCTTTGCTATGAGTTTGGTCGTGGTATGTTGCAAATGTAGCGCCTTGGGATACTGAGTCACATAGTCTGGATGTGACTACCAGGATGTGTTGGTGCCCCCTAGCGGATTTTGGCAACGGGCCTACCAGATCCATAGCGATCCGTTCAAATGGGACCTCGATAATTGAGAGAGGGACCAGGGGACTACGGTAATGTGGCTAGGGGCTAGTGATATGGCAAGATTCACAATACCTTTCAATCTCTTTATACACACTGGGCCAGTAAAAGCGCTTCAAAATTCGGTCCTGCGGATTCTGCTTGCCCAGGTGCCCCCCTTGAACATGCTGAGGGGCTAACTCTAACAACAGCCTCCGATATGCTTTAGGCACCACCAATTGTTCCACATTCTCACCCCTAACCTGGTTTACCCGGGACACCATCCCTTGGTGGACCACAAAACGGGGGTATACAGTCTCTGCTCCCTGTTGTTGTGGTGCACCTTCTACAATTACTACATTTTCCCAGGCCCAAGATAGAGTCGGGTCCTTGTGCTGTGCTGTACCAAAATTTTCTCCTGTAACATTGAAGACTGCCAACTCTGGCCCTGACAGCAGATCCTCCACATCTCCTACCATTACACTTAGCAGAGATGACACCTCCTCTTCCACTGTAGAGGTGGTCACCCCAACTGCCTGGGTTTAACCGTCCCCTCCCGCAGTTTTACGGTGGCCTCAAATCTTTATACCAGGAAAAACATCCCCAGTGCGTTGCTAGGGGACGCCTGGCCAATCCGGTTCTGGAGTGAGTAAGGCAAGGCCCTCCAGAACATATCGCCAAGGAGATGGTCCAGCATGGCAGTGGGAGTCAACACCTCCGGCTGTAGCCATTTTTTGTAGGCGTTGCAATAGGTCGTAATATTGGGGCCTGGCAGGCTCAGCCGGCTTATATTCCCACTGTCGTACCCGCTGGGCCTGGACCCACACATTTACCCCCAGTCTTGCTTGGATCTCACCCTAAACAATGTCATAATCAGCAGCCTGGTCATCAGTCAAGTCAAAAGTACACCTGCTGGGACCCCGATGTCAGGAATGGAACAATGACCTCAGCCCACTGGTCTCGGGGTAACCTCTCCCTTGTGGCCACCTTCTCGAAGACCGCCAGGTAGGTCTTGACATCATCCGAGGGGGTCATCTTGGGGATTGCCATCCTAACAGCCTTCCTGAGATCCTGGTTGGTCCGGGTCATGGCTTGTAGCCCCATGATGTGCTGTAACAGCAGCTGGTTGGTCTCCTATTGATGCTTGTTGGACTCCTGCTGTTGCTTGTTGGCCTCCATGAGTGCTTTCATAATAGCCTCCATTTTGGCAACACTGCGGTCACTGGAGCACTGCTTTGTTTTGACTCTCTGGAGAAAACACTCCCGCTGTACTGTCAGTCACTTGTCGACAGGATTGTTGCCCCTAGCAACAACTCCAATGGGTTGCAGGTGCAGTTGCAGTATAGAGGCAAGGAAACAGTACTCAAAGTTCAGTGTTTTATTCACACTTGGCAAACAGCAAATAGTCATGAATGCAGAACAAAAGAAAAAGTAAAAAAAGTCCACCTGAGTTCCTTAGGTGTTTGTTCACAGCTGAGTCTATGCCATGCGGCATCAAGCAAGACTTTCCCAGGCCTCCAGGCTGCCTGCTGACCAGCTTCCAAACTCTCAAGGAAGATCTTTACACACAGCTCTCTCTGGCAGTGTGAGCTGCAACATGCATAGCTCCCTTCAGGTGGTGAGGCAGCCTAGCTGTAAGGCCAACTAAAGATGGCCTGGATTGTGGGGAATGGCCCCCACCATACACTTGACCATTCCCAGTAAGAGCCATCCCGGATTGGCCTTTCAGACATACTACGGCCACAGTGTCCGTCTGCATCGCAGCACAGACACTGAATAAATACCGGCTCTTACTTCACCAAGGCCAGAAGCCTTGGTGACACATATCGCTCATCAACCACCACGCCCTTCGCCTTCTCACACTATCTATCTTATATCTATCTATCTATCTATCTCATATCTATCTATCAGGGGCACCTCAAATGGCCGCGTGTTTTGTTATTAGCTCACATTATGCCACTTTATATTGGCATTATTTGAGCATTTCATGACTGTATATACATTGTGTGGTGCTATTTAATCACTGTGAAGTATATTATTTTTTACATGTATTGTGGTGGCATTATATAGCATTGTTGTTTAGCTATTTGCATGTATAATTGATGTATGGCCCTGTAATTCTCAGTCTATCTCTCTGTTTTTGCTCTATAATGGGTCATTTTGGAAAAAACATGTAATCTGCTATAATGAGAAGAACAACTTTAAAAAAAAAAAAACTCCAGTAAAAAAAAAAAAAAGTCAAATGGTTTATATGTGTTTTTAAAATGTAGGTTGTTTTGGCTTTGTATTTGGTTTGGTGTCTACACTATAGCAGTTCATAGGCTGGGTTTTCATGACACAAAAGAATGTGTGAGCCACATGTTAATTGTCTCTTCCTACAGAGTTGTCACTTGTCAGGTGCACATGGCCATGTCCTATAGGATTCCCTCGTGTTTAGTCGTGTCTTAAAGGAAAAATCTACCCAATGGGGGACATATTATCCCCTAACCAAACAATAGGGAATAAGACGTCTGATCGTGGGGGTCCCGCCGCTGGGACCCCCACGATCTATGTGCAGCACCCTGCATTCATTTAAAATGCTGGGTGCAGGCGGCGGGGGGTCGTGACGTCACAGCCATGCCCCCTTGTGATGTCACGCCACACTCCCTCAATGCAAGTCTATGGGAGGGGGCGTGATGTGACGTCACGAGGGGGCGTGACGTGACGTCACGACCCCCGGTACCCACACCCAGCGCGTTCAGAAAAGAATGTTCCGAACGCCGGGGGCAGTGGAATACCTTTTCAAAAACTGACCCTGAATGTATGTACCATGATACTTTGGGGATAGCTTACCTTCAGATATTCTCTACCCTTTAACCTTTTCTTAGACTTCCAACATCTTATTTTCTAGCTTGGGTTGATGACCCACTGGTGCAAGTGACAATACATAGGACAACCACCACAAAATGTTGCTTAGCAATGTAAAAATATGTTCACCATCCAGGGGTGCAACTTGAATCTCGGAGGTCTGGCCCTAAATCTGTTACTTTTCTTTGAAAGGGTTCTGTTCCCTGTGTTCTTACCTATTGCCAGAATTATTGGATACATACACAGTGCTCCCCTTGGCTTTTATTGAGAGAGATGAGCCACAGAGTTCCATTATATTCTAACTCTTCTTGACTGAAAAGCAATTATTGAGGCTATGGAGAACAGTAGAACTTGATACCATTTCCAATTCTATTGATATGTGTATAACTCCACCACAGAGGAAATAAATGTTTGGCATTATGTTGTCTCAGATGTATCTAAAAGGGATGTTAAAAAGAGTTTAGTATGATAGGTGACCCTTCAAATGTACAGTGGGGATCAAAAGTTTGGGCACCCCAGGTAAAAATTTTCATTAATGTGCATAAAGAAGCCAAGGAAAGATGGAAAAATCTCCAAAAGGCATCAAATTACAGATTAGACATTCTTATAATATGTCAACAAAAGTTAGATTTTATTTCCATCATCTACACTTTCAAAATAACAGAAAGAGCACTGCTCTTTTAAGGTCTATCCATAGATTTTCAATTATGTTGAGGTCAGGAGATTGTAAAGGCCATGGCAAAATCTTCAGTTTATGCCTTTTGATGTAATCCCCCGTGGATTTAAAGGTGTGTTTCGGATCATTATCCATTTGTAGAAGCCATCCTTTCTTTAACTTCAGCTTTTTCACAGATGGCATCAAGTTAGCATCCAAAATTTGCTGAAATTTTATTGAATCCATTTTTCTTTCTACTCGTGAGATGTTCCCTGTGCCACTGGCTGCAATACAACCCAAAGCATGATTGATCCACCCCCATGCTTAACAGTTGCACAGAGGTTCTTTTCATTTAATTCTGTTCCCCTTCTTCTCCAAATGTACCTTTGCTCATTCCGGCCAAAAAGTTCAATTTTAACCTCATCGGTTCACAGAACTTGTTTCCAGAATGCATCAGACTTGTCTATATGTTCATTTGCAAAGTTCAAACGCTGATTTTTGTGGGTAGGACGTAGAAGAGGTTTTCTTCTGATGACTCTTCCATGAAGACCATATTTGTACAAGTATCTCTTTATAGTGGAATAGTGTACCACAACTCCAGTGTCTGCCAGATCTTTCTGGAGGGATTGTGGAGTCAAACGTGGGTTTTTCTCACAATCCTGCAAGCTGTTCTGTCTGATATTTTCTTGGTCTTCCAGATCTTGCTTTAACTTCCACTGTTCCAGATGACTGCCATTTCTTAATTACATTCCAAACAGAGGATATTGACATCTGAAATCATTTTGCTATTGTGGTAAACTTGGGGAATAAAGCCTTGTGGGGGTGTAGGGTAGTTGGGGTGTTGCTGTTCAGTATTATAAAGGGCGCTGTTAACCCTTGTCACTCGTGACTCCAGGGTGAGGGTTAAAACTCTGTATTGATGCTGGGCCTATTGCCACCTTTCCCAAGAGTGATAGGGGAGTGTGAAATAAATAGACACAGCAGTGCTGAACTTAAAACTTGCGGAGTCTTTACTGAAGATTTTCTGTATTTGCAATAACGGTAACAGTCCAGATAACAGAGTCTATTTAAACAGCACAGCAGTGATTGACAGATGCTTAGGACTGGAAAGTTCTCTTTAGCTTTAGAGGATTGTATTTGCATAGATCCGCCGGATTTAGGGGTTTGATAAGGTCCGAAGATCTTGCGGAGATAGCGGGGAATTGTATGAACTATCCGTCTCTAGCGCAGGATTAGGCCGCAAGGCTTAGGCCTAGTAATTTGTCTTGTAAGCTGCGGAGGTCCTACCTCGTTCAGAGGCTGCAACCCAAGAGTGATGCTGCTTGCTTGGCAGCACAGGAACAAGAGAGAGATCAAGATGGCGCAGCTCCCTTATATGGGCAGGGGCTGGCCGTTTTGGATTGGTCCAATCAGCTGTCACTCACCGTTACAGTGGATAGTGGGTGATCACATGTCCAAAACCACCAAAGGTCCTTTAGCAAAAACCATAGAGTTCTGCAACCTGGTCCCATGACCCGCAGGTCCTGCGACGCAAACAAGGTAAGAATATTAAATATACATCTTTACACTTATATTTACATTAATTATAGCTAACTGAGGGGTGACGAGGGGTTAACTAAGGAAGAGGACCCCCACTGTTCCTAGGAACTCTGACCCTGGGGACCTCACCACAAGGTAACGTATGCAATACGGTACCGGGACACCACACTATCTTCTTATAGCCTTCTCCAGCTTTGTGAGCATCAACTATTTTCAGTTTCAGATTTCTAGACAACTGCTTAGAAGAACCCATGGTGCTGATTGTTGGGGCAAGGTAAGATGAGTCTGGGCATTTAAAACCTTTGACATTGACATCACCTGGTCATCACGCCCCCTCCCGTAGGCTTGCATTGATGGGCGGAGCGTGACGTCACACGTGGGCGGAGGCGTGACGTCACACGCCGCCGGCCCTGTAGTCGCCCGTAATCAGACCCGGAGCGATCACGCTCCGGGGACTGATTACAAACGGGGTGCCGCGTGCATGATCACGGGCGTCCCCAGCGGTGGGACTCCTGCGATAGGGGATAAGATGTGTAAGCACCGGAGAACCCCTTTAATACAAATTTTTACCTGGGGTGCCCAAACTTTTGATCCCCACTGTAACAGCCTTACCCCCTCAAAAAATGCACATAAGTCAGTAGGTCAAATTGGCCTACACATAACTAAGACAAACCAAGAGCAGTTCCCTGTAATAAAACTAGCTGTGTCAGATATAAATGGTTTTCTCAGCAGTATTAGGCCGGATCCTCAAACTTCTGGTCAGGAACTGAATTTGACTGTATCCTATTATAAATGGAACACGCTGTCAAGGACTCTTTGCATATTAATGAAGGACATTGCCCGTGGTAAGTTAGTTCTTGTAAATATGCTGCTGTAACTTTCCTATGCATATAAATGATCAGAAAATGAAGTTACGGAAATATCTATATAGTATAATGGAGTAAGGAGGCGATGATGTTTGCATTGAGGTTTTATAATTAAGCTCAATATTTATCACAAAAAAAACTAAATAAATGAAAAGCAATACAATAGAAAATGATGTACGGTGCACAAAGGACACAAGAGCCAGCCGTGATCTCATTACAGTTCCCACATAAATTAAAATAGGAACGGCCACAGATCCGAGCTTGGCCTGACTTCTACAAAAGTAGCTTCAAGGGTAAGTCTTTTGAAAATCCCATTTTATTGCTTCAATATATCTTAAAGGGAACCTGTAATCACTTTTATGCTGCCTGAACCCAAGTCTTTGGGCAACCCTTGGAGGCTTCTTCCCGCCACGCCAACTTGGACTGATAGATGTCCCTTTATACCTGAACAGGGAGAGATCTATCAATCAAGGCTGGTGGAATAGGGAGAAGCAGCTGGGGTCCACCCCAATGGCTTATGGCTCAGACAACATGAAAGTGATGACAGGTTCCCTTTAAATTGGGACAAAAAGTCATGAAATATACCTTATTGTTTTGTGTATACAGCTTCTATGCAGATTTTTGAGTCTCCATGGTTACAGACTACAAACACGTCCTGTGTAGTCTGATCCTACTGTTATTTATTCAGTAAATTGGGGAAAGGGTATGGCTGCAGAATTAGGCTGGCTTCACATGGGTGTTATGGTTGTAATACAGATGTACAATATAATACTAATGCTGGTTATTATTATATGGCATGATATATTAAAGGGGTACTCCGCTGCTCAGCGTTTGGAACAAACTGTTCCGAAGGCTGGAGCCGACACAGGGAACTCGTGATTTAATAGCCCCGCCCCCTCATAACATCACACCCCACCCCCCCTAATGCAAGTCTATAGGAGGGGGTGTGACAGCCGTCACGCCCCCTCCCATATACATGCATTGAGGGGGCGGGGCGGGACGTCATGAGGGGGCAGGGCTGTGACGTCACGACCTCCCGGCGCCAGCTCCAGCGTTGGAAACAGTTTGTTCCAAACGCTGAGCAGCAGAGCACCCCTTTAATCTGTCAGGTGTCACACATGGTAAAAAACACAAATATACATGTATAAACAGAATAATGCTATAACACATTAGGTATATCACACTTAACCCCTTAAGGACACATGACGTTCTCATACGTCTCCATTTCCGAGTCCTTAAGGACACATGACGTATGAGAACGTCATGTGTTTTACCGGCCCCCCGCAACCATCTGGAGCGGAGCCGGTGCCCGATGCCTGCTGAAATCGTTCAGCAGGCATCGGGGCATATCGCCCAGGGGGGTCATTATGACCACCCATGTCGGCGATGGCCGCAGATCGCTGGACAATTCAGTCCAGCGATCTGCGGCGGATTCCGGGTGAATCGGGTCTCCAGTGACCCGATGACCCGGAATTACTGGCTGATCGGGGCCGTCAGAGACTGGTGCCACCTCACGATCGCCCTGATTCGTCGGCCGGATTACCGGCCGACCAATCAGGGCGCCTGCTGCGGGTGTCACTCCCGCAACCCGCTCCGCCCCTCTTCCGGAGGACGTGAGCGGGTGCGGGACGTACACCCCGGGTGCTGGGGACCCCGATTCCCGGCGTCAATGTTGGGATCGGGGCCCCAGGAGCAGCGGCGGCGGCGGCGACGAGGGACTGACCTGTGTGGCGAGGATCGTTGGAGGTGAGTGACAGCCTCCTGCTGTTGCTTAGCAACAGCTCCCAGCATGCAAAAAGGGCATGCTGGGAGCTGTAGTTATGAAACAGCAGGAGGCAGACCACCACAACTCCCAGCATTCCCTTATGGGCATGCTGGGACTTGTAGTTTTGCAACAGCTGGAGGCACATTCTTTCTATGGAAAAGTGTACCTTCAGCTGTTGTATAACTACAACTCCCAGCTTGCACAATCAGCTAAAGTGCATGCTGGGAGTTGTAGTGGTGCATCTGGTGGTTGCATAACTACAACTCCCAGCATGCCCGTTGGCTGTCGGTGACTGCTGAGAGTTGTAGTTTTGCAACAGCTGAAGGCACACTGAGTTAAGTAGCAAACCAGTGTGTCTCCAGCTGTTGCATAACTACAATCCCTAGCATCCCCAGCCAAAATAGTATGCCTCCAGCTGTTGCATAACTACAACACCCAGCATGCCCTTCCGCTGTCCGTACATGCTGGGGGTTGTAGCTTTTGCAACAGCTGAAGGCACACTGGTTGCAAAACTTGTTACCAAACTCTGTGTTTCACAACCAGTGTGCCTCCAGCTGTTGCAAAACTACAACTCCCAGCATGCACTGATAGACCGTACATGCTGGGAGTTGTAGTTTTGCAACAGCTGGATGTTCCCCCCCCCCCAATGTGAATGTACAGGGTACACTCACATGGGCGGAGGATTACAATAAGTATCCGGCTGCAAGTTTGAGGTGCGGCAAAATTTCTGCCGCAGCTCAAACTGCCAGCGAGAAACTACTGTGAACCCCCGCCCGTGCGACTGCACCCTAAAAACACTACACTACACTAACACACAATAAAAAAAAAAGTAAAAACACTACATATACACATACCCCTACACAGCCCCCCTCCCCTCCCCAATAAAAATGAAAAATGTCTGGTACGCCACTGTTTCCAAAACGGAGCCTCCAGCTGTTGCAAAACAACTACTCCCCGTATTGCCAGATAGCCGTTGACTGTCTAGGCATGCTGGGAGTTTAACAACAGCTGGAGGCACCCTGTTTGGGAATCACTGGCGTAGAATACCCCTATGTCCACCCCTATGCAATCCCTAATTTAGGCCTCAAATGCGCATGGCGCTCTCACTTTGGAGCCCTGTCGTATTTCAAGGCAACAGTTTAGGGTCACATATGGGGTATCGCCGTACTCGGGAGAAATTGCCTAACAAATTTTGGGGGGGTATTTTCTGCTATTACCCTTTTTAAAAATGTAAAATTTTTGGGAAAATAAGCATTTTAGGTAAAAAATATATATATATTTTTTTACATATGCAAAAGTCGTGAAACACCTGTAGGGTATTAAGGTTCAAATTACCCCTTGTTACGTTCCCCGAGGGGTCTAGTTTCCAAAATGGTATGCCATGTGGTTTTTTTTTTTGCTGTCCTGGCACCATAGGGGCTTCCTAAATGCGGCATGCCCCCAGAGCAAAATTTGCTTTCAAAAGCCAAATGTGACTCCTTCTCTTCTGAGACCTGTAGTGCGCCAGCAGAGCACTTTTCACCCCCATATGGGGAGTTTTCTGAATCGGGAGAAATTGGGCTTCAAATTTTGGGGGGTATTTTCTGCTATTACCCTTTTTAAAATTGTAAAAATTTTGGGAAACCAAGCATTTTAGGTAAAAAAAATATATATTTTTTTACATATGCAAAAGTCGTGAAACACCTGTAGGGTATTAAGGTTCACATTACCCCTTGTTACGTTCCCCGAGGGGTCTAGTTTCCAAAATGGTATGCCTTGTGTTTTTTTTGCTGTTCTGGCACCATAGGGGCTTCCTAAATGCGGCATGCCCCCAGAGCAAAATTTGCTTTCAAAAAGCCAAATGTGACTCCTTCTCTTCTGAGACCTGTAGTGCGCCAGAAGAGCACTTTTCACCCCCATATGGGGTGTTTTCTGAATCGGGAGAAATTGGGCTTCAAATTTTGGGGGGTATTTTCCGCTATTACCCTTTTTAAAAATGTCAAATTTTTGGGAAACCAAGCATTTTAGGTAAACAATATATATATTTTTTTACATATGCAAAAGTCGTGAATCACCTGTAGGGTATTAAGGTTCACTTTACCCCTTGTTACGTTCCCTGAGGGGTCTAGTTTCCAAAATGGTATGCCATGTGTTTTTTTTTTTTGCTGTCCTGGCACCATAGGGGCTTCCTAAATGCGGCATGCCCCCCAAAAACCATTTGTCGCTCCTTCCCTTCTGAGCCCTCTACTGCGCCCGCCGAACAATTAACATAGACATATGAGGTATGTGCTTACTCGAGAGAAATTGGGTTTCAAATATAAGTAAAAATTTTCTCCTTTTTACCCCTTGCAAAAATTCAAAAATTGGGTCTACAAGAACATGCGAGTGTAAAAAATGAAGATTTTGAATTTTCTCCTTCACTTTGCTGCTATTCCTGTGAAACACCTAAAGGGTTAATACACTTACTGAATGTCATTTTGAATACTTTGGGGGGTATAGTTTTTATAATGGGGTCTTTTATGGGGTATTTCTAATATGAAGACCCTTCAAATCCACTTCAAAACTGAACCGGTCCCTGAAAAATAGTGAGTTTGAAAATTTT